>NW_013665908.1:499779-512249 GCF_000517525.1 Limulus polyphemus
TGCTATTTAATCTGTAATGGTTGTGACTAGTAACGCTTGATCCAAATCCTACATCTCTATAACTAGATTACTTATTGCTATTTAATCTGTAATGGTTGTGACTAGTAACGCTTGATCCAAATCCTACATCTCATTTAACTAGTTCTATTTTCAATTTATTATTGTCCCCCAAAGTAAGGCGATAAGCTTCAGAGCTTGCAATGTTAAAATTCGAGGTTTAATCTCTGCAACGAGCAAAGCTTATATAGCCCACTTTACAGTTAAAAGCAATACAGTTGTGATTTACTTACTTGATGTATTATTCTTCCAGGTAAAGGATCCGATACAAGTTGATTTTGAAATTAAACCCTGACATAATAAAGAGAGAAGGGAAATATTTTGATTCGTATTTTGTTTATAAAACTGTTAATTTTTCCAACCGCAATTTTAAAAATACACATCAGTTAGTTAGTAAGAATAAGCAGACACCGTGTATCTACCCATGACTTAAGTTGGTTGGGTTTATTTTGAATTTTGCGCATAGCTACTCGTACGTTAGACCTCCCTAATTTAAAAGTGATAGACTAGAGGGAAGGCAGCTAGTTAACACCACCCATCACCAACTTTTGAGCCACACTTTTGACAACGAATATCGCAACTGACCGTCACAATATAACGCCCCATAGCTGAAAATGTATGCATGTTCGGTGACGAAGATTCGAACCCGCGACCCGCAGATTGCGGGTCGACCGCCATAACCACCAAGCCATGCCATACCCTCAATAACGTAAGAGTGACTTTTAAAAATTACGATTAAAATAGGAACTGATAATAATTGTAAAAATTACGACTGAAATAGGAACTGACAATAATTGTTGGCAGTTTCCACAGTTGAAATAACTGACAATTTCACCCTTCTAAAATCAGTTTAGAATATTTGTAACAGTGTAAGAGTATTCTTTCTACATTTTTTGTATAGATGTTCTACACTTTATTACTCTTGTAAACCAGGTATCGAAAAGTCGTTAACATCATTTGGCTCACGTGAAGGTTACACATGACAACAGCTATCTTACAGAAGCTTATATCAAGTTGGCTTTGTGTCCACTCTCTGATGCGAGTGAAGCCTATCTCAAGGAGTAATACAGATAATACTTGTACAAATTGGTATGATTTAGATGTTCTCTCTTTGAAATATGTTATTTGGAATAGCCGAAGACGTTAGATAACAAATGGATTATGTAATATTGTACTTGACCACTAAAAGTGTAATCTGCCAACCTCTCGATCTTCACCCGATCGCGAGGTTCTTCTAACTCTTCTTCCAAATATTACACAGTTCAGTAATAAAAAAGGAAAGTCCACAACAAACCAGTATCTTGGTTCATGGCACCAAAATTTCTCTTCTCTTTATTCACTCTGTAGTATTTTCAGGTGGAACTGATAAGTCCACTTAACAAAAAGTTCGACGAGATACCTTCATCACGGGACAATACTACATTAATAGTGGCTGATTTTAAGTTTAGGAATAACAGATGGGAAGCAATATGTCAAGGGCAAAAATCTTTGTTAAATATAAATAGACAAAATCAGAGTGTGTGTGTATTTGCATGCATCAGCTCCTTATCTCACGATGACAAGCTAAAGAGAAGTGTACATTTCAAAACTCAGCACAGCACTGTCTTGAACTACATTGTTAGCTTGAAATAGACCTCTATTTCTTTGTCCTGATGGTGTAACCGCGTATTTGGTCATTCTCCATTTTGACATTTATGAATAGATTTCATCCAATTGGCTAGCAGAAGGATCTCTAGCATTTTCTCAGACCAAGAGAGCGATATTTGATATGATGAGGAGAGAAGAACTGATTCGGAGTAAAACCTTAACGGTCTTGTGGCCCATGTGTTTTATATTAACTTGAGGATATTCAGAACTAAATAATGTACTTAGAATCAACATCAATACTACAGAAAGATACATATGGTATACTACATCAGCTTCCATAGTAAGGGTGAGCTGTTTGACAGCTGTGCAGCTCAGAAATGAGATTCTAGACATTTATATGATACTATACACAGGGGCCATTAGCAGCACTTTGTTTTTGAGTAAAAGCGTTGCTAGTTTGAGGCATTGTGGGAAACAATTTGAGATGATCCTCTGTTGCTTTTAATAACCGTTGACCGTTACACATATAAACGTTAATCGTCGTAGATGTCTTAATTGTTCAATCACTTCCACAGGTTGGCGACCAAAGCTTAACATTTATATTTAAGTGCTAAAAACATAGTCTTCTATTCAATGATAACTATAGTTTTTTATTAGAATACGTCACCATGTCAGTGCTACACATGATTGATATTCTGTTAAAAGTACATTATTGAGTTTAGTAATACTATGTTTTTTCTTGTAACAGGGGGCTCGAGGTTGGTTCTGTGGCAGAGCTCTGGATTTCAGAGCTGGCGATACCCCAAAATATTCTCGCACTTTAAGCTGGAGGTAAAAAAATAAGAGTGAAAGTCCATCCCTTAACGTGGATGGTATCGTACCGCTGCCTTCCCTCTGCTCAGAAGTTCAAAATTAGGGACGGAGGAAGATAGCCTTGATAGTTTTGCCATAAATACAAAGTACAAAAACACTTTTCTAACAAGGCGTTGGCGTTATAATACATGCAGTTACGTATGTTCCCGAGTTCATTGATATTATGGTTTTCATTTTAACAAGACGCTAACCATACCAGCCTTACTCGTTATTAAAACACTTCAAAAAAGATTATAACGAGTTATAAGACGCCCATTAATCAAGTCGTCCTGCCTGCCAACTGTCTTTCGAACAACTTCATAACATACAGTCTCATGCATGAACTTCGTATTTTCTTTCTCTTTACAATGAACGCGATTGAGGCAACCAATTGTTTTGCGAAGTTGTGATAGAACATTACCCTAAGGATAAGAAGGTTTTATGGTCCATTAACTCTCGAGAGCTTATTCAAAGAATGTTCTTATTCAGAACTATTTTTCAATATGGAAGTCTATAACATCTGTACTGTGCACGTAACTTTTACTACCTATGGTATTTCGACATAATAACTAGAATATATAAGAACAATTTTAATAAGCGTGGGAAACATTTGATAGGATGAATAGATGAATAAAGACCAGACAGAGAAATATTTTCATAATTACAGAACGTGGAATATTTTCTGTTTATTATTTTCAGCCGCCTTTTTGTAAGCATTAGCTTGAATAAATTCTATGTTTTTTATTCCAGTGCATCGACTCAAACTCAAAAAGTAGTACAAAACCAAATCTATGCTGAACGCGAGAATGTATAGTTTTACGATTTCATGCAATAACAGGGGGGAGGAGGGGGGCTCAACAGAAACAGTTGTCATCAGTTTTAGAAATATAGTATGCTTCATTGTCCTATTTAAGAAGTAATGACTTTTCTATGCTCAAACAAAGCGTTGTGTGAAACAATGTATTTTTTATTTTAGATATATTTTAACATCCTAAACAGAAATATTAAAGCAACCTCAAAACACTAAAGGTATTTTTTTATTTTATGTAAAATATTTGAAAGAATATTGAGAGTTGAGAAAATTACACTAAAACGATTTTGGAGCCTCAACACGTCTGGTCATGCTCTATCTGACGACCATGCATCTGGTAAATAACCTTGCAGCGTAAGTTCCATTTCAAAAGACTCCTTGTAAGACTGTTCAAACAATCTGGCCTCCGAAAAAGAGATGTGGAGAAAATTTCATCAGGATCAAGGCAATATATTGTAAATTTTGCAAATTTCCAGCACATCACTACTGATCAAACGAATTGACGATACACGACCCATAGCTACGGTTCTTCCTGTCGTGATTGAATATAAAATTCGTATTTTGAACCAAGATATTTGGATTCTGAAGTCAATATTAACTTTATATTATTTCTCATTTTCTGAGATGAGAAACATACAGCACACCACACCTCCCTGCGTGCTTTCTATAATTTATCTAGATTATGAGGACGACGCTTTCCCAACATCTGTTTCCGATCACATAGAAATCCATAGACGCTGCCAGTATCTCTGTGTATGGAACAGCATAAGTATCCATTTCATTCTCTAGCAGCTTAAGGCTTGCGACGATTGAACGAGAGGTATGACCAGAAGCTCTATTTTAGTGAACCTATACCTTGGCCTCGTTTCCAGACGGATATCCTTCTTGATTATGTTCTATATTGTTGTCTGGAGCACGTGGACGGTTTTTCACACCTGTGTTCGTGGATTTTTACCTGTTACAAGACATCGCACTTTGCTAATCCCGGCTGGAGTACGACTTGTCGCAGGTACCTTTCTGGATTGTTCTGGAACCACAAACTGGTTAATATTTCTTTGTTTTCCAATAGATATACTCGTCTTGGAAAATCTAAATCCTCGATCTGAACAAATTTTTATTATCTGAGTGCATGAATATTCTGCGTAGGAAAGGGTTGTTACATATTATTTCCAAAAGATAATAATTTTTGGTATTATCACACTTTCTACGAAACGCAACCAATATCAAAATGTAGTTTTCATACACTCCTTTCCACCGCGAACTCATATCGGCTGTGGTTGTTACGTGACTTGCTAATTTTAATATTCAAAATTATTTTAGTATAACACATTCATCCCTGTATAAATGTGATTTGCAAACCACTTGAGGGTGGAAAAATTCCTTCCTCAAACAGGAATTTTTTTTATAGTGGAATACTAGAACAACACCAGTTATGTACGCTATCACAATGTTAGTTTGAGACAAAATTTAATTTCGTGATTATAAAAATTACTTCCATGATGATGTACTACTCTGTTACTTATTGCTGTAAGGCAGTGCTCGAGGTTTGTGTACTAACGAACACGCGGTTTAAAGTTTCCACGTTTGCTGAGCTTTATAAAACCAATCGTTCTTATTCTATTTCGGATGTATACTGTATGGCTCTTCTGCTAGAACGTTTTCATCTATAACTCTTTACTTGCTAGTTGAATTCTGAAATAAAGGATGTATATCGAAAGAAATTAAAAAAATACATCCACGGTGACTTAACACGGTGTTGGGCATTACACTGAACAGGAAGTGTAAGGGGCGGCGCCCTAAGTTACAGCCATAGTTTCTAGACGGAACACTACCGGCTTTTGTCAATGTTGAGTTCAGTCACCTGCTGATTCTCAGTTATCGTTGTTCAGATTTATCCCACGTGTTATATTATGTAAAAATACTGTAACAGCTATCTTGTTATCATCAGTCACCATTTGAGTAAGCTGATAATTCTGGTAAACCACTGAATATGACTGGTTTTTCTGAACAACAAGTAAAATTACCACGAACTTGGAATGTTCTTGTTCGCCCAGCTCTGCGTTTCAACCGATATATCCGAGAATGACTCTTTTGGAAAATTAATATATACAACGGCCTTTAAGTGGTTCAGTATATTATTTGTTGTGGAACATTGGACGGTCATGATTTGTTGTTAAACTGCTCTTTCACTGGGAAAAGTAGTAGACTTTATCGGCACGTGCGAAACTTCTAGTTGGACTTCACGATATTATTCTCAGTCACGTGATTATTATCGATTGTTTTCTTCAAGAGCTATTCCTTAAATATTGACTTCTCTGCTATTAATTATATAAACAAGGATCTCCATATGCCAGTTTTAGTCTGCTGTTCATAATTTGTTTCTTTTTTTACAAAAGGTAAGCTGGTTGTTGGTATATTTCAAAATATTTACAAACATTCCGCTATATTTAAAATAATTCTGTATACCATGAGATTGAATTAATCGGGTTTATAAGCGTTAAACTACTTATATATACGTTCATTCTTTTTTCCTTGATGTCAGTCATCATTGTCAGTAAGTTTTTGATAACGTTAGATGTAAATGATTATTACTTTAAGATTTTATTATATTTTGAATTTCAGCTTTTGAAGAAATCACAATAGCCAGTAAAAGTGTCAAAACATTACGTTTCTAGGTATGTAAATTTATACCACATCAGTTGTAAGAATTATCCTGCTAAGTTATATATCTATCCAACTAAAGCTATATGCAAATAATGAGTTTGATATTATAGCTAGTTACACCAATATTTGGTGTCTTTAATACCAGAAAAATCCTATCTTTGGTTTAAAAGACGTTGCACCTGATAAATTACATAACCTTTAATACAGGATGTTGTGCATGTTCCACGAACTCGTTCAGGCATCTATTTGTAATTTGTTTTCTTTTCTGTGTAAACTACCATTTAACACTATGATTCATGTTTCTTTACCAAGTATTTAAATTATACATAACCATTATAATATTTAAAAACACTTATATTTGATGAATGTACAAAATCGCTGTAACGAAGTAAAGGGGAATTATCATTAGGAATTCATAAATCGAACATAACTTTCGAAATATGACTTTTAGTGGCAGTTATACAAAGTACATTGGCTAACAAGTCATTTTCATCAGATATAATTATAGGTGGGTTAGGTAGCTCTTGAGACGCTGATTCCAAATCTATTTTTGGTTTTCCTCTAGCACGTCAAGTTTTCGTGATGAGACCGATCAAATATGAAAGGTTATTGCATTAATTATAATTCAAGTTGTTGTACATTTCTTTTTTCATAAGTGTGTACTGTATAAATATAACCAAGTTTATGGTGTGTACAACGTTTATGGGAATTATACTGAAAAATGAATAAAATTGTAACGTTAACTAGCCTAATGTGGGATTATTACCCGAATTGTGTTGAAATTAACACCAGTTATATTTCGATAACTAAATGTGCTGGAAGAAAACCGAAAACAGATTCTTTTGTTTACATCCTTGATGAGAAAAAAAAAGTTCGATTTTGTCGACCAGTATTATTATTCCAGCGGTGCCTCATGCAATACTGCAGTCATTATTGCTACGTCATAGTGATTATAAATAGATATAGCGTTTTTATCCACATTTGTCATGTGATAAGTCTCTCGTTGATTATGAAAGTTTTCAAAAATCATCAACAAACAGCTTGCTTTGTTGCGACCTAATGCTCTTGCTTGTATTTAGAGTATTTTAAACTTTAAAGCTTCTATACCTTTTCGCGTGCGTGTTTTGGTTGTTTACGAATTTAAATGGCTTTGGGCGTTATAAATGTACACGTATACATAAAGGTAAGTAACTTATGTTAAAATGATTTTGAATATGTAAATCACTTGATAGCCACAGCTAATAAAAAAGTATTGCTGGAAAGGAATGTATCAGAATTACATTTTGACATTGACATTTCACAGGTAACGTGATGATGGGGTTATTGTCAAGATGCACGTTTTTTTTTAATACAATGATTTCAAGGTTTTGCATTGAATCATAAAAATTAATAATACCGAGCGTGTGCCGGATGGTATAAATTAAACATGGACTCCAGTTGTCATAAAAAATATCTGGTCTCTTCTTCTTCCAGTAGTCTAATATTATAGATTAAACATGGACTCCAGTTGTCGTCTTAAAATCTAGTTTCTTCTTCCTCTAGTAGTCCAGTATTATAGATAAAACATAGACCCCAGTAGTCGTGTGAATATCTGGTTTCTTCTTCTTCCAGTAGTCTAGTATTATAGATAAAACATAGACCCCTAGTAGTCGTGTGAATATCTGGTTCCTTCTTCCTCCAGTAGTCTAGTATTATAGATAAAACATAGACTCCAGTAGTCGTATGAATATCTGGTTCCTTCTTCCTTCAATAGTCTAGTATTATATATAAAACATAGACCCCAGTAGTCGTGTGAATATCTGGTTCCTTCTTCCTCCAGTAGTCTAGTATTATAGATAAAACATAGACCCTAGTAGTTGTGTGAATATCTGGTTTCTTCTTCCTTCAATAGTCTAGTATAATAGATAAAAAGTGGTCTCTAGTTGTGTCGAAATCTGGTCTCGGCTTATTAATCCGCCGTATAGATGAAAGATGGACCTCAGTTATCTTATTAAAATCTGATTTTGCTTAAAAGAGCTGTTACAAGTCGAACCAATACATTCGTTTTAATTTTAACTTTTCCAAATATAATATTGATTAAGATTATGCTTAAGTACAATATCTCAAGATTATATGTACATATTTTAAGATTTTGGTTATTTTTAATGTTAGTAAAAAGGTTGACAAGTAGCGCGTATATGTATCTAAGGTAATGGAAAACCTTAAACCAAAGTTTCAAACTGTAGTTCAATAATTCCTCTTGATTTTCTAATTTCTTCTGTTTTGAAAGCTTAGATAACAGCAATAATCTAACGACATATCTCCTACAATAGGTTAACAGGTTGGAATTCACCCTATTTGAAACAAAACTTCTTGGACTTCAAACGTCTAGCTGTTTACCTTCGTACTACCTGATCTGGTTCATATATTTTGATTGTGATATAGAATAGCTAAGAATTCTCTACACTGGTTTAAAGTTGAAAGTCCTAATAATATATTACTCTTTGTATTTGGTTACACGAGTATATGCATTTGAATGTGTATATATTTATATTGCGGAAAGGTGGTGCAGCCACAGGTGGTATGTGTCAGACAAGTTAAAATTGTTGTAGATTATGTAATACTTTGCACCAAGGAATTATAATTACAGTAATTTTAATCGTAATGAAGGTTTGTCAGTTTTGAATAGAAATTAAGAACTGTGTATATTTTTCATACCGTGGTTAGTTAATGCTGCACGTTCTTAAATTACACTGTAAAAAAAAGTGTTGTAAATTAAAACAAGATAATTACTTCACAACAATGTAAAATGTGTTCCCCAATTACAGAATAGTGTGAATTATAACAGAGTTGATTCTTCTAGTGACAATGACACTCACGTTTTCTGTGTTTTCTAACAATGTTTCTGATTTTATCTTCTTAATTTAATCTCTTTGATGTGTAGACTTCAATATTTACCCTAAAAGTTAAATTACACTTTAGTTCCTTATCAAAAAGTTACACTTTCCTGCACAAATGAAAATGTGTATTTCAGGCTCATCCGAGGTCTGTACTATACTACATAGAAAATATAAACTTTCGGTTATTTCTTAAGTCTTTACTTTCATATCCAGTGACGCATACTTCAAGTAAATATAGGATTTAAGTTTACTACATATGCTATTGTGTTTCACTGACAATTCAGTTTTGGGCTTTCCTATACCAAAAAAAGTGTTGTACGCACATCTCAGACTTGCGCTGTGCTTCATAGAAAGCGTGTTACAGGCATATCCTATATATATAGGTTGCAATATATAAAACAGTCAGTTTCAGACACATCCTCAATCTTTATACTTTTTTGCTTCCTTGAAACGGAGCGTTTCAGACGGATTTCTCTTATTTTTAAAAATGTGTTATCGCTCATTATTTCCTTGTAACTTCCAATCAAAGAAACATCAAGATTTCCAAACGACAAATGGGCTTGGCCTGGCTAAATAATTCGCGTGCTTACACAGTGAATCTGAGGATTCGTGGTTTGTGTCCCGTTGTCAAAAAAAAAAACAAGAGTTGCCGGTGGGTGCTGTTGACGTAGCTGCCTTCCCTCTGGTCTATAAGGTCAAAATTAAGGACAGTTCTGCACAGATAAACCTTCGGGTAGTTTTGCGCATAACGTCTAGAAAAAATCAGTTCAAAACGATAATAGATCGACAGGACACAGATTTTAATAAAAACCTGTGTAACATTTTATTGAAAGTGTAAGATATTGCATCTGTAGAAATGTTATTCAAACATTGCCCAAATAAGTTCTACGAGTACATAACCTGGCTGGTAGTCTATTAACAGCATATACCGAAAAATATTATTGACAGTGTATAGTCTTTAAGCTTTTACTTACTTCATCTATACTTGTTCACGAAAAATATAATAAAATACAAACAACAATAATCGAATTTTCATCATTGTTAACTTACATAAGCTTTTATGATTTTATTATAAAATCTCATAAAAAACGTTTCAATAAGTAAGTCTAAGTCTCAAGCCAAAACTAAAATTTAATTATGCCAAGTTACATTTATTAATGTATGTTTCACATGTAACTTCTCGTTGCCACCATAATATGATTATTTATTTATTTTCATGGTTAAGCGCAGAGCTACAGAATGGGCAATCTGCGATGTGCACACGATGGGTATTGAACCACGCTTTTTATCGTTATAAGCCCGGACAAATATACAAGATCTACACTTTGGGCCGTTGGTGCATTATAAGATTTGCAGTCAAATCCCACTGTTCAGTCAGTAAGGTTGTAATTTCCAAAGCACACCACTTCTCCCTGCATGCTTTCCATGAGCCATCTAGTGTACGAAAACATGGTTTTCCAGCTTCAATTTCAAAAGCCTAAGTACTCACAGAGATTCGTAGGCGGTGTATGCGGTATGTTCTTGTATGAAATAACATTAGTATCTATTTCATTCTCCAGCTACATGAAATATCTGACTGCTGAATGTCTATGTCGTGGAAGCAACTTATATACACATGTGACGTATGTCGCTTTTTCAGACGGAGATCTTTCTTGATTATATTGCATGCTGTTGCCTGGGTTACGTGAACCGATTTTACCAATGACATTTGTGTTTTTAGATTCTCACCTGTTACAAGACGCCCCCTTCTGATTACCAAATCTTTATGACCCGAGTGTTATGATGTTTTGCGTCGGAAAGGTTTATTACATACCATTCCCAAAGGCGATCAGTTTTTGGTGGTATGATACAACCTGCTAAACGACAAAATGTACTTCTGGTACATTTCGAACCACTGCGACTTAACGGTTGTGGTTGTCATGTGACTTGCTCACTTGCTTATTCAAAATCGTTTTAATATAACATACTCAACCCTCTGAATAACATGGAATAGAAGTAGCGTGAAGGAAAATAAGCTTGTATTTCACAATTAGCTGTAATTTCATAAGAAACGAACAAAAGAGTAATGTATGATGTTTTTCTTGAGCCCTGTTTAAACTTTCGGGTATTTCAGAAATCTGAGCTACAAAAAATATTAAACTATTTATTGGAATAACAAATATGACTCCTCTTACTGTAGCAAAAAGGATCATAGCACCTATCTTCTAAGATCCTTCCACACTATCAAACATAAAACATCGAACAAATTGTAATGTTTAATTCACATTCTTTCTGAGCAGAAAGCTAATTCCGCTTCAAAATGACATTTCTGCCTCATTATTATATTGACGATTTCAGAGTTTTGAAAAGCGACAATTTTCACTCCAATGGAAAACACTATAAACCCTCTGGTGGCGTACAGTTTGTTATATCACAAAAGGTCACACTTTTATTTTTCTTTAGAAAAACTCTCAATAGAGAACATAACAAGTGACTAAAAATATAAGTATGTTTACTATTCAGCACAATGCTGCACATTGAACTTTCTTTTTTGTTTCCACCGCAAAGATCGAATCCTGAATTTTAGCGTTATAAGCACCGAGGCTTACTAATGAGTCACCGAGAGGGAAAAGAGCATAAAATAAAATAAAAATTAAGAATTAAATAATACTAGCCAACTATTAACAAACAAACTAAAAACAAGGTTATGATTTCTATGAGAAATTTATAAAACCCCTAAATGTATCCAGTAAAGATCTAAGTAAATAACAAAGACGACTGTTGTAGTACTAAACTCTTCAATATACAATAGTTTCATACTACCTTTCTTCCACATAATTACCAAAATCATTAATCACTAATTAAGTATCACAAAACGAAACAAATTATTTATGTTTAGTGTTTATTTGTTTCAAAGTAGCATAAGAAGAAACACTAAACCATTTGCTACAGTAGTTAATCTACATTTCGGTGTACACAACGATCATTCGGCTAAAAACAATGATATCAGAATAAAATTAGGAATGATATAATTATCAATATAAAGCGCAACACTTTCGATATCTACGTAAATGTTTATTTCAAAACAACGTATTTTATCACATGGCTTGGTGATAAAAAAAGATACAAACTATCCATTGTTAGTTACTTTTCATTTGTTATTGCTACCTGTAGAAATAAAAAAAACTTATTTTGTAGGTGTTAAGAAACGAAATAAGCAAATAAAAAAAATTCCCAAAGAATAACGTGCATTTTTTAAGGGTTTGATAAGATACCCAGTCTTTTTTTCAAACATAAAATTTATATGATAAGGTCGTCTACTGGCAATGTCAAAATACTCATCATTTCTTAAATATAATAATGTATAGCATAAGTCTGCTGGCAATGTCAAATACTCATCATTTCTTAAACATAATAATGTATATCATAAGTCTGCTGGCAATGTCAGAATACCCATCATTTCTTAAACATAATAATGTATAGCATAAGTCTGCTGGCAATGTCAGAATACTCATCATTTCTTAAACATAATAATGTATATCATAAGTCTGCTGGCAATGTCAGAATACTCATCATCTCTTAAATATAATAATGTATATCATAAGTCTGCTGGCAATGTCAGAATACTCATCATCTCTTAA
>NW_013665908.1:513067-515532 GCF_000517525.1 Limulus polyphemus
GTGTATTGTTTGTTTGTTTGTTTTTTGAATTTCGCGCAAAGCTGCACGAGTGCTATCTGCGCTAGCCGTCCCTAATTTAGCAGTGTAAGACTAGAGGGAAGGCAGCTAGTCATCACCACCCACCACCAATTCTTGGGCTACTCTTTTACCAACGAATAGTGGGATTGACCGTCATATTATAACGCCCCCACGGCTGAAAGGGCGAGCATGTTTGGTGTGACGGGGATTAGAACCCGCGACCCAAAGATTGCGAGTCGAGTGCCCTAACCACCTGGCCATCCCGAGCCCATTATGGTTATTGATACTTAAAAGAAAGAACAATAACTTTATCATTGCTTAGTGATACTTAAAAGAAAGAACAGCATTTAATGAATTCAAATATGTAAATGTAATTTTTTTAGTTATCATATCTCATCAAAGTATCATATAGTATTTTTATAATTTTTACAATGGAAAATGTAAAAGTGAATATGTGTAAATTCACTAAGATCCATAAAAGTTAAAAATATGTTTAAGGCTGAATATTAAAGCAACTAACCACATATTATCTCAGAAATAACCATTAAATGATCTTTATAAGTAAAACATATTTTAATTTGGTGAAGTGTGTACCAGTATCGACAGTACACAAGAACACTAACCATGTTATAAATAAGTACAGTTGACTGCGGTGAAGTGTGTGCAATTCTTAATGCTAGACGAAAGCCCTAAACATTTTGCCTAACAGGCAAACGTTAAGGGAAGAAACAGAAATGACCTGGTGTTATTGGAAGCCTATGTACCGTAGAACAACTACAGCACCTTCACAGTATCCCAATGTCCTCGCTCCTGAGCAACAATTGAAATATTATCCAGATATTTGGAGACCAACTGAGATTATGTAATAGGTGATCCATATAACCTCTATTATTCCATATAAATACCATGACTATAGTTTGATTCGTAACGGACTATTTTTCTGTTGTAATGGAACACAATATAACGTGTCTATGAGCTGTTTCTGACCTCGAATGTTGTAAAAGGATCAATAACAACGGTTAACACACTAAGGTTGTTCTACGAAAGCATGGGAAAGATAGCCTTTGTTAAAAAAAGTCTTATTCAGGTACACCACATGCTGTGAGCTAATCTTTGCCTCAATATCCAAGTGAAAAACAGCCTTTTCTGGATGTAAGTGTTGTTGGAAACATCTCAGTCCAGGAGGTAAACATTATTGTGCCTTTATTGGTGAAACACTGTACCTCCTCCAATGTAGATACACTTAATGTTGCCCATATTTCTCCATATCTCGTTATTTCCACATATTTATTTTGCACATTCGAAGTTTCGGGAGAACAAATTCTTGGAGTACGGAGTTGTAATTGCCGTTAACTAAGATCTTCATCCATTTGCACAACATTCTATGTAGATGACGATTCTGACTCTGAAGAAAACCACACAGAATCATTTCCTCTTTATTATACTAGGTTATAACAAAATTGGAGACATATGATAAACGTGGTTTGTTATGTTCAAAATTAATTCAGCCGTCAAAACCACATTTTTAGCTTGGCATAGCCTGTTGGCTAGAGAACTCAACACTCAAGCTACGAATGGGGAGTTCTAATCCCACAATTGAACATGTTTGCCCTTTCAGCATACTATTCTATCATTTCTAAACTAGGGACGATTAGCGCAGATAGCCATTGAGTAGCTAAGCGTGAATTTCAATAAATAAATTACTCAGCGTTAACAATTAGATGAGCACATCATCATGCAAAAAACAAAATGTGGATATTGAAATTGTTTTCTTTTAAAGGCTTTGGTAAAGGCTAAATTGTTCTTCGAGCTGCAAATTTATCTTCAAAAGCAATTATAGGATAAATTGAATGTGATCAAGTAAAACAAGCTAAGAAAGGGCGATGCATTTTTCCTCTTATCTTGGTCATATGTGGTTTCTTCCTTTGTAATTATATTACCAATCCAGATAAAATCTGCGATTAACCAAGGGCTCGAGGATTCTGCCAAAAATTAATATGTTAGTATTATGATATAAGTAATAAGACAGGACTCTGTGTGCCAATGTAATAGCTTGAGTTGTTAAAAAGGGTCTTACTATCAAGTGCTAGGATCTAGGCCTTTAGCTCAGATGGCAGATCACTCGCCTCGTGTGTGAAAGATCTCGGAATCAAACCTGAGGCAGGAAAAATATATCGTGAAAGACAAAAGTACAAAAAGGAGCAAAAGCCCTTTATTCGCAGCTTTATGAATTGGGTTGTACATTAGAATTTTTGTGAGATGAGAAGTTGATTTACACAACAGAGATGGATTTAAGAAACCTGGCGAGTAAACAGGCAAAGCTAAATGAAAGTAGAAACAAAGCCAGTACAGGAACACTTTGGTTGGCTAACACAACCTTTCTCTTTTTGTAGCAGAAGACAGACTCTCAGAACAAATATATATATATATATATATATATATATATA
>NW_013665908.1:516509-531597 GCF_000517525.1 Limulus polyphemus
CAAATATATATATATATATATATATATATATATGTATATATCACAAGTGCAGCCAATCAGATTCAGATAATTCTGTTCTGTTTAACTCATATTGTATGCCAACAATCTCACATTGCTTGAGGAGGAGCTTCTAGAAAAGTGTGTTTAACCCAGATCATTGGACTGTAAACACAGAAGGTGACAAATACGGATGTTTTTGTCGGCTCTCCAAACTGTTGTCTAACACAAACATATATACTGAACTATAGACTACAATTACGTTTGTCATGAGACATTAGTATTAGGCCTATTACATTTTTCAACGCTAGATACTTAATCTAGTCTCTTAGAGATTTTCAAGATTTAGAAGAGTGTATAATAATAGTATTCCAACAACACTATATTTGTCAAATCCACAGCCGACGACGCGTTTTGCTAAACCCAGAACTCTTCAGGTCGACTGGGATACAACAAACAGAGAAGTGGTCAAAACATTATTTATATAACCAATTTCATACAGTAATAGATGTTATGGTGGGTACGCCTTTTACAAGACTGTGATTAATTATTACAATTATATTTATCATAAAATATGAGTATTAGGCCTATTACATTTTTAAAGCTATATCCTTACCCCAGTCCCTTAGGGATTTTCAAGACTTTGAAGAGTGTATAATAATTGTTATACATTACAGACTTCTTTTTCCCATCTTATTCAGAGCCTAGACTGCTGAAAGTTCAGCAAAATATTTACATATAATAAATATATATATATAATTTGCTACTGTGAGACAAATGGATTTATGGCAATAAATCACAACTCATTTCATGCTATAGAAAATACATTAATGAGTAACATATCCTTCTCTATGTATTAACTAAGTTAGAAGATACATTAATGAGTAATATATCATTCTCTATGTATTAACTAAGTAGAAGATACATTAATGAGTAACATATCCTTCTCTGTGTATTAACTAAGTTAGAGGATATATTCATGAGTAATATATCCTTCTCTATGTATTAACTAAGTTAGAAGATAC
The DNA here is from genome assembly GCF_000517525.1 of Limulus polyphemus. Taxonomy (NCBI): domain Eukaryota; kingdom Metazoa; phylum Arthropoda; class Merostomata; order Xiphosura; family Limulidae; genus Limulus; species Limulus polyphemus. The sequence goes on from NW_013665908.1 coordinate 517,532, forward strand.
ATTCATGAGTAATATATCCTTCTCTATGTATTAACTAAGTTAGAAGATACATTAATGAGTAATATATCCTTCTCTATGTATTAACTAAGTTAGAAGATACATTATGAGTAACATATCCTTCTCTATGTATTAACTAAGTAGAAGATACATTAATGAGTAATATATCCTTCTCTATGTATTAACTAAGTAGAAGATACATTAATGAGTAACATATCCTTCTCTATGTATTAACTAAGTAGAAAATACATTCATGAGTAATATATCCTTCTCTATGTATTAACTAAGTAGGAAGATACATTAATGAGTAATATATCCTTCTCTATGTATTAACTAAGTTAGAAGATACATTAATGAGTAACATATCCTTCTCTATATATTAACTAAGTTAGAGGTTACATTAATGAGTAATATATCCTTCTCTGTGTATTAACTAAGTTAGAAGATACATTAATGAGTAACATATCCTTCTCTATGTATTAACTAAGTTAGAAGATACATTAATGAGTAATATATCCTTCTCTATGTATTAACTAAGTTAGAGGATATATTTATGAGTAACATATCCTTCTCTGTGTATTAACTAAGTTAGAGGATACATTAATGAGTAATATATCCTTCTCTATGTATTAACTAAGTTAGAAGATACATTAATGAGTAACATATCCTTCTCTGTGTATTAACTAAGTTAGAGGATATATTTATGAGTAACATATCCTTCTCTATGTACTTATACTTATGGATTTTATTAACAATTTAGTGGACATCTTTTTTAGCATAATTAATATTCACTTGTTCTGGAATACTAAACTCATACTCCATAAGCATGTTAAATCCATTCTTATTATCTATCAGTAATAAAAATGGATTAATACTTTATATTTATGTAAGGATCGCTAATAAATGGTAGCTATCAATGTCTGTACGTAGCTTAGCACTTCTTTGTACTAATCTCTTCAAGAGTAGTTCAGTGGTATGTCTGAAGGCTTATAACGTTAAAAACTAGGCTTAGATACCCTTCGTAGGCACATCACAGATATCCCATTCTGTAGCTTTGTGCTAATAAAATGAAATACTTATGCCGATATTATTTATTAGTCAAATTAATTAAACCAAAAGTTAAGAGGACAAATAAAATTCATTTTTCGAATCTTTCAACAGTAACTGCGTATAGTTGATCTTACTTTATTTGTCAAAGAGATTGAACAGGCAACAAATGTTCCAATGAGGAGACGCCACATCCAGCTAATTGTTTCTCCGACTTCCCGTTTTATTATTCTCTCGCTTGATTAACTCCCTGCCTCCATAGCTTACTGATGAAGACTAGTTTTAGTCTTTGATAAAGAGTTGTTAAGTTAATGACTCGAAAAAGGTATCTATTCCTCAGAAATGTTTTGGTTATGTGTATACACTTGCATACATACAATATATGAAAAGAAAAAAGAAGTTATTGCAAACCCAGGAACAACAAACATGTGTGTCTACAAGTTTAACCGGCAAATACTATATGTACTAATAGCTAAGGTACGTATTACCAGTTACGTGAACTAGATATTGTGTAATTTCTGGTTGCAAGTACATGAAATTGTACAGTATACGATATATGGGAAGATTCAGATACGACTTCTGGAGAACAATCTACTTCACACAGTGTACATGGATATCAGTAAAGTGGCAAGTAAATGAATAGCTGTTCGAAGTTAAATGAAAATGTGTTTATGCTACAGAAACAGTTTGTTTGTAGTTAAGCACAAAGCTACACAAAGGACCACGGGTATCGAAACCCGGTTTCTAGCGTTATAAGTCCGCAGACATACCGCTGTGCCACTGGGGGCCCACAGAAACAAAGCAATCAACATGCTTTCATGAACAAACACAGCCACACATGTGTTTAGATATATCTTATATAGCCCTTAAGTAACCTAAAAACAAAGACTAACTATTTATTAGCAGCTAATCGTGATACTTAAGAAGGACTTTAACAGTTGCATAAAACTGCGATTTATTTATGTAATACACACATAATATATATATATATATTGTTTGTTTTATAGCAGTTCCCAAGTAAAATCTTAGAACTAATTATAATTATTTGGTTACAAAACTTATAGTCCAGACAACAAGCCAGTCGTGATGATGGAGGGTGTGGTTTCATAATGGTTTTACTATGGAAGAAATTAGACTCAGTGTATTGATTCACCCACCACATCTGGTGTACAAGAGCGTAACTTGAGATCCGGATAACACATGCTAATGTATATACACATTTACTGACAAAGTTCCCAGACACGCTAATCTTTACTGAAACACAGAGAAGTTAGCAGTAGCAAAAAAAATGTTGTATTTGTGTGTGTTTGAAATAACTTTAAACATAGAGCAAAAATATAATTTACAATTTCATTGATAAGACCAGTGTTGGAAACCACGAAAAATAAGCATTATTTAGAGAGACTATAAACACTGAACCCAAAAAAAGAAGGAGGTTAAACAGCAGCTCATATTAAACATGTTATGTTTCATGATTAAAAGCATATAAAAGAGTCAACAATACAGTAACCATAAGAACTTCCTTTTATAAAATAGATTACATTGATTCTGTATAACTTCTTCGACACGATAATTGATATAGTCATTATAAGTACTTGCTATATGAAAAATGATTCGCTTTAGGATAAGAGACTTACCTAACTAAACCGCAGGAGATACTTAGCACCAGTGTCGTTATGCCTTTGGATAATATTCACCAAGTCTTAGGATCGTGAAACACGTGTTACCTTAAAATTAAAGTGCTTTCATGGGTAAAGTATGCTCACAAAACAGTCACATCTGGTTTTGTCGCCACTAAACCTGGTTAGTTTGATTAAGTTAAGAAGTACCTTCGGTTTCAGTATATGTGAGTGTTGTTACAAGAGAAGCTCATCACAAACGATGAGTGGTGGCTACTGGTTTGTTAAACAAGTTACAATCTTGTTAGGTACATTCAGTTAGGTACATTCAATGTTTTACAACACTATAGTAGAAAATATACTGACGAGGTTAGTTATATTCTGCGTTTTACTACCTACAAAACACCAAACAATGTTAAAATGTAGTTTTAATACATGTAGTTCCACCACAATTTTATATTAGCTGTTGCTGTCACGTGGCTTGCTGAGTTGCATAATCGAAATTGTTTTAAAATTATGTACCCAACCAGTACTCTGTACTTGCTTATTGAGACCAAAAAAAAAAGGTATTGAAAGATACTGAAACGCCAAAGGCAACGAATTTTCTATTTGAGTTCTAGTGTTTCTCCATTCGAAATATAATACTATTTGGATAGAATAGAAATATAGCTACGAATAATATTAGTTCGAAAGAAAAGCACACTAATAATTTATTCGTAAGATGAGCTAAAATAAATGTTTGGTTCCTAATCACGAGACTGTAACTTTTTGATGGAATAAATTAACTTTGGGATATGCTGGTGGGAACTTATGCTTATTAGTCAGAGTATCTGACTTGTAATTCAATAAATTAACAGTTAACTAGCTAGCAACACCTCGTTTAATGGAATTAATAAACTCTCTTCTGGTGACATCTTATAATTCTTTATTACACGATGTTATTTGTTTGGTAGAAAGAGTTAACGTAGCTCTGTACTGATCAGCAGGAGATGTCGCTAGCAAAACTTCGAATTAAGTTATTCCACGATTAAGAATAGATGTTTCTAGTACTGTCTAGTACTGTTTCTAGTAAAGACTTTATACTGTTGTTTTGTAAATTATGAATATTTGAGAAACTGTCTAATAAAGGTTTTTCTGTTTTAGTCAAACTCAAAAAGAATAAATTTATCTAATCAATTTTGGAAGGCATCTGGTAAAAAGTCATCATTTCACAGTTCGTCTTAAATCTATACACCCACCTACGTAAAATTAGGGGGTTTGATCAATGACCTCTGCAGCAGGCACAGAGCCAGATAGCCTATTGTACAGCTTTGCGTTTAAAAACACTTTAGCTTATACGTAAAGTGATTTTGAGTATTAAAAACTGGTGCAGGCTCATAATGTTCTGACAATTAAAACAGCGTGATACCACCAAAGTTACTGAAGAAAGGGCCTTGCGTAGCGGTTAGGGCACTCGACTTGCAATCTGTGGATCACGGGATCGAAACATGCTCGCTCTTTCAGCCGTGTGAGTGTTATGAAGTAAGGGTCAATCTCGTTATTTGTTGATAAGGAGTTACACAAAAGTTGATGGTAAGAATTGTTGACTAGCTGCCTTCTCTCTAGTCTATCACTTCAAAATTAGAGACGGCCAGCTCAGGTAGCCCTCGATAAGCTTTGCTCGAAATTCAACAAAAAAAGCTAATAAAATTAAAGTTGAAAGATCATCAAGTGTAACCAAGTTTCATGTGGTATAGTAAAATCATAAAAGTTGCTCCCAGGCGTTAATGTGCTTCGAATTTCAAATCCTGGGCTTCCTGAGATTTTATTCCACTTTATACTGCTAGCTATATTTTGTTCTTTGTGTAGAGATTTAAAACTCCCTTTCCTTTTGCTACGGTTATGTGATGATAAACCTAAAATATGAGTACGAAATATGACATATATTTGTTGCTAAGTTCTCTTAGTGTGGAAGAAACTAAATAAAAGCAATGTTTGCTAATTAGATTAATTAAAACCACTTACTGGGTGTAACGTTTATATTTTTGTTTATTTGTGTAATATAACATATTTGATGTTCATTTTAGTTCTTTGAAATTACTCCAGTGAATATATAGTACAATTTTTGCATGTTCTGGTGATATTAATTCATATATACATATCATCAATCAATTAGCATTTAACATGCTGTATTTCCTCAGTTGAAAAGATGCTAAAAATCATCATGTTTTTTTAGGATTCTTTAAAACATTTAAATTATATGTTTTCTGTTATTATGATAAATAACAATCTAAGAAAAATAAAAATATAAAATTATAAAAATATTCATTCTTACTGTAATGTACGTGTATTTGTATTTTATATATATTGGACTGAAGCGTTCTTTTTCTATTTATATCAACAGTATCACATTTACACAATCTCAATGAACTTGGCCAACATGCCCGTGAAGAAAAAGAAAGCAAAATTGTGTGGCTGTTTTGCCAGCAACGAACCCCCTGAGATAACGTATCATGTTGTAGAGAATGGAGGTGTGGTAAGCCTTCAACCTCAACTTCTCACTCCTACACAGCCAGTCCCAGATGAAGAGGAGCTGAATGCAAAATTTTCTGAGTTGGTCGTAAGAGAAATATGTTATTTAAACCATCGTAACTCAAGTTAAAATTAGTATTTTAAGTACAATTAGTACTATTTTCTGTATGTTGATTAGAATGGCCACTTTCTAATAGACTCACTACATACTTCTGTAACATAGTGGCTTGGTGGTTATGGCACTCGACTCGCAATCTGTGAGTCGCGGGTTCGAATCCCGTCACTGAACATGTTCACCCTTTCATCTGTGGAGGCGTTATAATGTGACGGTTAATCTAATTATTCGTTGGTAAAAGAGTAGTCCAAAAGTTGGCAATGAGTGATGTTGACTAGTTGCCTTCCCTCTAGTCTTTCACATTTAAATTAAAGACCGCTAGTGCAGATAGCCCTCGAGTAGCTTTACGTGAAATTCAACAAATAAACCCTAACGTGTTTTTATGGAACTACCCATTCTTCATGTTAGGAAAATCTAACACGTCTTAAATGACAATGACTGTATTTTATCGTCCATTTCTTTTCTTATATCAAAGCTACTTTTATTTCAGAATAATGAAGCATAATAGAATTAAAATAAACAAATATTTACAAGTCATGCATGTTTTATTAGTAATGTGTTTTAAATTTCGGTGTGATAATAAAATAACCTTGGGTTGGTATCTTTTAATGAGGCAGGTGTTTAACAGTATAAAAACAAAAAATACAGTTTTATGTACACAGATTTGTATATAATATGTATATAGCTTTCGTAACTTTGAGATTGGATCGCCCTTTTAAATAATTCATTTGCCTAGTTGAATTTTCTTGTACTGTGTAAAAAAATTTTAAATATAATTTTCGACTTTGAATATTAAATATTTAACATTAAGAACTAACAATTATGTTTAATTATTTAATCATCATACTTTCTTTATTTTGGTGAATTCCAGTGAATTATCTTTAATTCCAATAATTCCAATTATCTTTCTGAATTCCAGTGGAAGGTGGTACAGATTTCTCACTGTAGCATTTAACATTATCTACAAACCAATTAAGCAAACTTGTGGTTTTACTATATTGTGGAAGCGCTTGTTGTGGTTGAACATATTTTAATGACAATGATTCATTGTTTTCTATGGAATACATATCTTTGTTGGCAAACAGAATATTTCAAATTATGTTTCGTTATCCTACCATTGATAACACTTTCTAAAAATTGTTAGCTGGCAAAATATGAGATTTGACCACGAAACGGCTACATTAATTTACCACCAGTTTATAAGTAAAAATAAAAGACTGAATTAGATTCAACCTGTGTGTTATTCACTTGTTTCTTCAAATTTTTTAAATTCTTATTACACACAAAAACAATGCCATTATTTGTTATAAAATTAACACATTAATAAATAAAGTTCTGGGCTGCGGATCCTTAGGTCCATGGTTTGCAGCCCATTACCGCCTTCAGCTCTTTCTGGCCGTGGATGCGTTATAAAAGTAACAATCCCATCCCACTTTTCTATTAGAGTAGCCCGAGAGTTGGTGTTATGTGCTATTGAGTACCTGCCTCCCCTCTGGTCCATCAGTTCAAAGTCAGGGATTTCTAGCACAGATAACCTTTGTGAGAAAAATATAATAATCTTTTTAATATTAATACAACTTGCAGACGTATAATGTTTGTGAACCTAATATTTTGATGTTATTTGGTATTTAAGTCTAGAACTAAGAGTTTCTGTCATTACAAGGTTCTGTTCTTTTGTGGGTGGAGGGAAAGGAGAATCGAACTTCGGATTTTAGCAATGGAAGTTCGGAAACTTACACAAGGAACTATAAATTAATAACCCCTAAATGTATATACACCTAACGGATAGTACTTAATACATTTTGATAAAATAAGTTGAATTGGGTGTGAATTCGATTTCAAAGAGCATTTAATTGAAACACATGAGCGATACAAGAGTCACAAATAACGAGTAATGACAAGTGGAAGATGAATTCATTAATGGTTCAAATCATTTTCACAGCAAGTACAAAAGAAAGGCGAATAATTTGTTCAAATGAACTAGAATTTGTTTATGTGAGCCTTTCCTTTATACAGAGCATTACATCTGTTATTGATGTTTCCATACAGTTTATCGAAGTACAATTGTAGAATGTTGTTCCAAATGTTCTGAACTAATCCCTACATTTCAGCCAAGTTATTTGATCGCCTTTTGATCTTCTCACTTTTTACTTAAGCCTATATAGCCTCAAGAATGCTCATATTGGGACTTTTTTTACAGACCAAGCTGTACCTTGAGTGTCTGTTGGCCACTTTACCTTCATGATATCGTTTCACCACATTTATTATATGCTTGGATCCCTTTCTTGCTGGAAGCTGGATCCCCGCCCGATGAGTCATGTTCCTGTGAGCAGTCAAGATGCCTATCAATCAATTTTCAGTAGATCACCGACACCATTGGATGAGACGCAACCCCAAATTTATACTGATCATTCACCATACACTGATATAGATGTTGTACGTTAACTATGATTCCACAGCCAACAAACCTGTTATTGGTCATTGAAAAATAATTCAAACTGGGATTCATGTCTGAAGAGCACACGTATCCATCTTTACTTAGTCCAATGATTTGGTCCGATGCCTGTTTCAACCATTTGATTTGGTTACCTCTTCTCAACTAATCCACCCCCCCCAGTGATACAAGGTAATCTGTAGGCTTATAATGCTAAAGCCTGAGTTTCGATACCCGTGGTGGGCAGAACATAGATAGCCCATTGTGTAGTTTTGTGTTTAACAACAAACAAACTTCTCTATAGCGGTTTTCAAGCAGCTACACATCCATTCCGAGCACTGTATACTAACGTTTATCTTACTGTTATCGAGTTAATATTCACACCTATACTTAGAGTAGGGATGGGACAAATATCCAATCCGATAGGATATTGTACTATCCTAGTTGTCATGGTGGTTATATAGTTTAGATAAGCAATACAAACTGTTTCTCATGGTAACTCCTTCTTTCTCCTGATGATGGCGGTGTAGGTAACCGCCGAAACATGTAGAGAATGTCCAACAAGATTTTATGTCCTTTATATTAAAGTTTTAATCGTATAGTACAACGCTGTGGTGTGTTTTACTTTTTATTAAAATTATGCATAATATGTAGCCTTGCAGTGAATATTTCCAGGCTTAGTAAAATAATATTGCTAGCTATAAAATTAATTCAGAAAATTAGTTTAATATATATATAATGTTACAGGTGAACTAAATCAATATGTGTTTGTTACTAGTAAAGATGTTTGTCTGTATACACAACTTGTTCGCTTCTGTTTAATTTTATTCCTTTTTTCCTGTTTTCCTTTCTTTTTAGGAAGAGTTAGATCTGACAGCAGCTAAGAGAGAAATCATGTTCAGTTTACCACCAGAGAAGAAATGGCAACTTTATTTAAGCAAGAAAATGGTAACAGTTGTTGATTAGGCCTAATATGCCTAGCATCTTCTCTGTTTCTTTTTTTATATATATACATGTTTAACTCCCAATGAAAAGGGCTATTTAAATTCTGCAAAAACTACTTATTGATTCACAAACAAAGTATAAAAAAGTAGAAAATTGTTTGTTAAAATATAATTTATATTACTGTTATTTACACGTAGATCCTGAAACTCGCTAATGGGATGTTATGATCAGTGGCTTAGAACAGTGATATACCAGTCTTAAATGTATTCAAGAATTCTACACCATTTTTGTGAAAGTTAACTTAAAATTCTATATTAAGAGTAAAAATGACAATTTTAGCACAATGAAACGTAAAACCATTATTATTAGTTACAGCCGACTAGCTTCGGTAACTGATGGTGGTAACAGTGTTACCAGTGTTACGTCGGCTGTAACTAATAATAAGGATTTACCTTTCATTGTACCAAAAAAAATGTCGGTTTTGTGTTTTTTACTCTTAAAATAGTAGTACAATGTACCTGAAAAGAAAGTATAAAAAATACGATTTTTATTCAGAATATAAGTCGTGAATTTTGTTTTCATTTGTTACTTGATGCATCCTTAATAATCTACAATAACGCATTCAAATGATTTTTCAAAACATTTTAAATAACTCCTGGTTATTTGAAACTATTACCCTTATATGAAGAAGAATAAAAAAGGAAACGAATATGAAATTATTCTTTGTCAGCATTTCACAGTTGCAATAATGTGGATAGATCCCGTGTTTAGGTGTAAAAATTATAAAACATTACATGTTCAATACTGTAGATAAATTTCATTTTTAGGAACAACAAGAGTCATCATCAGCGCATTTTCCAGATTATTACCTGGAAAAGGTGGATTCCATGTCAATGGTGGGTTTCTATACGTCATACGTTAGTTTGTACTGCTACTCTCAATAGTTCTACAGTAACTTTTATCTTTGGTAAAATAGTTGAAACTTAATCATATTAAAATCAATTTCATTTCTTCGATTGATTCTACAGACTCAAGTAATATAACTATATTATTGAATAAGCTTTTTTAATGGACTTACGGAACTAATGCTGAAACACAAACGGAAATCTGTAGAAAGTATTTAATATAGCTTAATCAGGGCTAGGACTTAAGTTTCAAAGGCCTATATTAAAATAATAAGTTTAAAAAATCTTAAATTTTAGTTTGGATTATTTTAACCTTAATGATCTACCAACTAGTGGCTATCGTTGTCAACTGTAAAACTTTTTATACGTCGTTGCGTGTTTACGTTACATGTAGGATGTGTGATATGAATGAGCTATTACACAGTGGTCGACATATCTTTCACGAAACCTATAAGATAGAAATAAAAGTCTTTTATTCAGTATGTTACGTAAGACGGATTTCTACAGACTCTGTTTTGTTTTTCTTTGTTTGTTTGTTGTTCCTGTTTTGTTTTTCAGTGAAATGTTAATACATATTTCCTGGTACATAATGTATGTTCATAGAATTAGTAACTGAAACCAGACCGTGCAATTGAGTCAAATATAGTCTAGATCTAATCAGTTGGAGAGGAAATTAAAGACAAGAATAATTTTTAAAGAAATTGGTAAATGATACAAAAGTTCAAGTCGATTGAAATAAGCACAGCCGGATGAGCAAACATGGTTGCTTGGATAATTTCTAAGTAGTTGTTGCTAGAGCCCCCCCCCCCCAGTGGCACAGCGATATGTCTGCGGACTTATAACGCTAGAAACCGGGTTTCGATACCCGTGGTGGGCAGAGCACAGATAGCCCATTGTGTAGCTTTGTGCTTAACTTAAAACAAACAAACAAGCTAGAGCCAGAAATATATTTTAAAAAACTGTCTAGTCCAAAAGAAAATCGTTATTATGTTGCAATTTGTATTTCATTTTTCAATTCCTTTGGAAAACTAACAAATATGGAATACTGGAAAACTTAATTGTTTTAATATTATCGTACATACGATATGATATCACAATAAGAATGATAAGAATCTAACTCATTCTTATGAAATATTACTTAACATACCGGGCTGCGTTTTGAAAGGTTCAAGGTTTGCAACACGATGGCGTTGAACAAGCTCTGCAATTTTAGTTGTGAATTCGTTATAACAGTGATAGCCAAACAACCCATTATTTCGTTCAAAATCAGACAGAGGTCTTGTGGCGGCGAATGTTAATGAGGCTGCCTTTCCTATTCTCAATACCATAAAGTTTCATTCAGGTTGAATATAAAATACCTCTTCATTCTATACTGATACCAGTTACCAGTAAGAATAGTGTATAATAGCATTTGAACTACACCTATTTTGTTGTACGACACTGCCGAAGAGGCCTTTCACTTGATACCAAAACTCATCAGGCTGGCTGTATTACAACAGCTTAGTGTTGAAATAGTATACACTATTTACTTGAAGCTTATTGAACCAAGAAAGAATGATGTGATTTAAACTATTATCAGTTTTATAATAATGTTATATCATACACGTTACTATTGAGTGTTCATTAATCCTAAGGTGTTTGATAAATGTGGTTAATAAACGAAATTATTTTTTCAAGTCTTACTCTAATGTTAGACGTGGATTTGTTGTACTTTGACTCTAAAGTTACCTTGTAATTAATATAACTACCAAAATCAAGTTCACATGGAATTTTCAATTGAACTTTTATAGCTACTTTTTCCCCGAGACGAGGAGGAAGTTGCAGTTAGATCCAAGCTCCTGGATAATCTTAAAACAGCGCTACGTACACAACCAAACAGGTATTTCATATGTATCTACCACACTTGTATATCTAGCGTTGAATAAGAGTGCCATGTACTTTGTTTGAAATCTGTACCCAAAACTAATCTTGTTAGTCTTAAATAAACACTGTACAACCATGTAAATATTTGATGAATATATGCATGTGTTTCTTTCGTTCCATGTAAATGCATTTTCATTACATTTCAGGACTCACTAACAGTTATTTATCATAGCCCTTCATATTTCTTCTCAGATCATTGAACCATATCACTTTAGTTTTATATAAAAATGCTCATGTTCCTATTTATTGTTTCTCAAATCATTGAAGTATATCACTTTAGTTTTATAAACAAGGCTCATATTCATACTTATTGTTTCTCAGATCATTTAACTATATCACTTTAGTTTTATAAAAAAGGCTCATGTTTCTATTTATTGTTTCTCAGATCATTTAACTATATCACTTTAGTTTTATTAAAAGAGGCTCATGTTTCTATTTATTGTTTCTCAGATCATTGAAGTATATTACTCTAGTTTTATAAAAAAGGCTCATATTCATACTTATTGTTTCTCAGATCATTTAACTATATCACTTTAGTTTTATAAAAAAGGCTCATGTTTCTATTTATTGTTTCTCAGATCATTTAACTATATCACTTTAGTTTTATAAAAGAGGCTCGTGTTTCTATTTATTGTTTCTCAAATCATTTAACTATATCACTTTAGTTTTATAAAAAAGGCTCATGTTTCTATTTATTGTTTCTCAAATCATTGAAGTATATCACTTTAGTTTTATAAACAAGGCTCATATTCATACTTATTGTTTCTCAGATCATTTAACTATATCACTTTAGTTTTATAAAAAGAGGCTCATGTTTCTATTTATTGTTTCTCAGATCATTTAACTATATCACTTTAGTTTTATAAAAAAGGCTCGTGTTTCTATTTATTGTTTCTCAAATCATGAAAGTATATCAGTTTAGTTTTTTTTAGAAAGCTGCCGTGTTACGTTGATTGTTTCTCATATCGCTATGTTATATGTGGTTCATATGTTTTACAAATCACTAATCGCAAAATCTTTTTTAACGAAAATTTTATAAACATCAATTAAAACTTTGAAAAAACAAATTATAAATATCTCATAGAACATTTTATTATCGTTTAGCAGATATTAAATGCATGTGAATTCATTACAAGTGTACATTTCCCTTCAAGTTTCGTGATGCGGTTTTTGGAACAAGATGGACTGGTATGTTTGTTGAAATTTCTCAAGAACATGGACTATGACACATCGGAGAGTACTGTACACACGTCTGTGATTGGTTGTGTCAAGGCGTTGATGAACAACTCTGTGAGTTGACCTTCACTAGCAATAGAAATATAAACTTTCTTTTTAATTGCATAAAACTATGGCTTTATTATTGTTAAATTATATACCTAATTTATATTGCATTGATTATATTAACCAGTCTTATAATTTGTGGTTTATAATTAATGTGATATTTAGTATTACATTTTTTTTCACTTACTCCTTAAATTAAATAATATATGAATTAATCAGATAGCATACTACCAGTATTCGTGAATTTTATTTAAAATATTAGTAATATATTGGTTTAGATTCACTAAAACGTTGGGTCTGGCATGGCCCGATGTTTAGGACACTCGACTCGCAACCTGCGGATCGCAGCTTCTAATAACAACACTGACCACACTCTACCTTTAAGCCATGGGAGCGTTATAACATGATGATCAATCCCACTATTCAATTAAGGTAGCCCAAGAGGTGACGGAGGATGATGTTGACTGGCTATCTATCACTTCTGAAGTGCAGATAACATTCGAGCAGCTCTGAGCGAAAATCAGCAAACAAAAAACGTAAACGTCTGTAGTGTAACTGTAATTCTACTTATACGATATCAACGAACTGTAAGTTAACAACGTAAGAAAATGTTCAGATTGTTCCTTTCTTTTAGAGTGGAAGATCTCACGTGCTGGCCCACCCTAATGCCATCAACACCATATCTCAAAGTCTTGCCGTGGTTAACATCAAGACTAAAATTGCAGTGCTGGAAATCTTGGGGGCCGTTTGTTTAGTGCCAGGTGGTCATCGTAAGGTCCTAGAAGCAATGCTTCATTTTCAGAAGTTTGCTTGTGAAAGAACGAGATTTCAGGTACGATATATTTCTATTCCTACACATTCTGTGATCACTTTATATGTCTTATATTCCTGATTTTTCTTTAATTATACAATTTTATCGGTTAGTTAATGACAAATTAGAGTATGTTAATAACACAGGATGGGGTCAAATTTATTATACGGTTAGCGCTAAAGAAAACATTACCAGAAAACATTAAAACCAAGTTAACTATTGTTTGTTTCGGAGTAATAATTAGAAGATAATTTAAGTTCTAAACGAAATAAGTGTATAATCACTTTTGCCCCACCCTGTATGTTGTGTTTCTGTAGTATTGGTAAAATAAGTGTATAATCACTTTTGCCCCAGCGCCCGGCATGGCCAGGTGGATAAGGCGCTCGACTCACAATCTGAGGGTCGCGGGTTCGAATCCGCATCCCACCAAACATGCTCGCCCTTTCAGCCGTGGGGGCGTTATAATGTGACGGTCAAT
>NW_013665908.1:532383-546853 GCF_000517525.1 Limulus polyphemus
TATAATAAATAATCTGTAGTATTTAATAATTAAATAATTCTGTTTTTCAACTTCTTTGTTACTTTTGGTGATGCATTTTAATTTAACTATTGTGTTTATCAAATTGGGTAAGATTTCGATAGAGATTTTGAGCCAAAGAATTGTAGTAGTTAGGTCTTCAAATGTATTGGTATGAAAATTGTGAAAATATTCATTGGAATTTCCTGGATGTCACAACATCAAAGTCGGCAAATATTATTCCAGTTACTACATATTGCAAGTGTTGATATTAAATGCTATACTTTCAGCTGTGGGTGCGTTATAAAAGTAACATATATTTCATTCGGAGAGTCGAGTAAAGCGGCAGGTGCTGATGAATTATGTTCCCTCTCTAATAATAGTTCAAATTTAGGGATAGCTATGTCTAAGCCCTAAAGGTAACTCTGATCTGGCCGTTGAATCCATGTTGTTCTAGTTGAAAACTCCAAACACCAAACTCTAAGACCAGCATAATTATTTCCTACGCGATCTTAACAAAAGTTATAACATTGTTTTACGTGGTATTCTAAAAGTAGTGATTTTTTTTTTCACGTGGAAGTAAACGTACAAACATCGTGCCCATTGTCTCTTACATTTACACCGATTATTTACGTTACTCTAGATATGACAACCAATCATATAAACATTGAGATTATAAGCAACCATTCGACATCTGATTTGTGGGCAAAGAAAATCTGCCTTTTATTTTTCAAGTGTAACATCTTATTCGTTGTTCATTAACACTTCACTTTATGAAACAGTAATTTTAAAGATTTCTGAAAATACAATTATATGATATTTTTATAATGTCTTTTATGTAGGTATATGATTCAAAGTGTTTCGAATTAAAGTATTCGTTTTGTTTTGTTTTAACTCCCAGAATTCTTACGTAAATATTATATGCTAAATAATTAAAGTTTTCTACCCTGTATTTACGGAAGAAGTGTTTTAATACAAAAGTATCTCTAAAATAAATTTGTTTTACAACAGTTCTCCTTTTTGAGAGCATTTCTAAATTTCAGGTTACAGTAAATATCTTACTTATCTGTTATCTTGTCATTTATCTAAGAACTCATGTTATTTTTACATTTATGAAAATGTTTTACACAAATTGATAAAGACCTAACTGTAAGCACAGCTGGTAGGTGTCGGTTATTTACTAGACAAACCCAAGTTATAGAGATGTGTTACGTCCATACGGAATATGTTTATTCAAATATTAGAGTGCAGGAGCCCTGAAAAAATAAAAATGAATCAACTTATGAAACATGTTTATAAAAATGTATTTCTCAAAGTGATGGCAGATGGCATAATTGAAGTGAACACAAATAAAATAAAAAAACTGCAAGGATGATTAATAAATCACAAATTGCAAACTCTGTTCATGCCAATTAATCTGCTGTGAAATTTACATCAAGTACAAATCCTTCTTCTGTTTTTTTACAATACTACAATACATCATTAATGCGCTAACATTATACCTAGTGTCCGCCGGTAGGTAAGCTTATGTAGTTATAACGCTAAAATCCAAAGCACGATTCCTCGCGGTAGACAGAGGGCAGATGATCTAATGTGTGGCTTTGAATTATGACAAACAAATTATATTTAGTTTCGGTAGTTTTATAGTTATCATTCTATTTATTAATGTTTCATAATTGTTACTGTTGAATATGATCGCATATTCCGATAGAGCAATCTGTTCGTACAATTTCTGTTCTACCAACTTTATCACTTTGGCTCAGCAGTAAGCTAATGGAGTTATAAAGCTCATATTCGAGGTTCCATTCCTATGGTGAACATAACGCAGAAAGCCCATTGTGCAGCTTTGCTCTTAATCAAAGTCTAAACTTTTGAAAACTTACGTAAACTTCGGTCTCTTACCCACTTGTTTTGTTCTATAGGTTATAGTGAATGATCTGGATCGGAGCACTGGGATTTATAAAGAAGAAATAAGTTTAAAAACAACCATTATGTCATTTATCAACGCCATCATCAACTATGGTCCCGGACAAGATCATCTGGAATTTCGTCTTCATCTTCGATACGAATTTCTAATGCTGGGAATTCAGGCTGTGATTGATAAGCTCCGTAGTCACGAGAATGCTACTCTCGACAGGTTAGACTGCATATCATCCAAATTTTATAGATTAAACCTTTTATTTCAACTTCATTTCTTTAGTGTATGGTCAGGGTGACCGCGGATCTTGAGATCCCTGGAAAAGTCAAAGAATTTCAAAAATAAAAATTAGTAAAAAAGTCAGGGAAAATTGTGGGCCCTCCATTATATTTTATCGCACAATCTGCACGCGTTCGAGAACCTTAATGTTAGCTATGCCAATTAATGGTACATTTTGCATAATCGTCGTCAGCTATTCGATATCATTTGATTTGCTAAGAATCATTTAATTAATTAAATTTTGTAAATAAAAATGCAACATTTTATTGTATGCCATCAAGTTATAATGTCTTTGTTTGAAGCTTTTTCTTTAGTACGGTAGTCTGAAGTATGTTCTGAAATTTGTTTTGCCTTTTATAACTATATTAAAAGCTAAAGTGATTTTAATTAGTTATAATTATAGTGTGAATTTGAAATATCAATGTGCATTACTCAAACTCGTGCAAGTCTCTCGAAAGTCTCAGATTTTGCTTGAAAAGTCAGGGGAAGTTTTGACAAGAATGTGGCCATCATTGTGGTAAATTTCTGGAATCTGTGAAATTATAATCTATTAATTTATCTATTTGCTGATTATATTTGTAGTTTCTGCGAAATTAAAAAATTAAATCTTTCACGTAGCTACTTTCTTGACTCAACACTAAATTTCGGAACTGAATTCCCACAGTGAGCACAGCACAGATAACCCATCGTGCAGCTTTGTGATTAAAAACAAACAAGAGAGTCTTTTTTTGCACACTTTTCATCCCCTTGACGGAAAATATACGAATATAATATTACATAAATGGTAGTATAACAGTTGTTTTCTATAACGCGAAGCTCCCCAACGGTTAATGTATACATTTAAACTTCCACAATCGACAAAAAGAAAAGCTTGTTACCGAATAACATGCTTGTCTTTATGAGGTTAGAACAAACTTGTGAGTAGTTTTTGCTGCTAGATCGTTAACATTTTTAACTTGTTAGTACAATAACAGTAAGGGAAAAACGGATTTAGTAGGCTATATTGTTCTTCATTTTGTTACCCTAGTAGCTCAACGGTAAGTCAGTGGAATTATAACACTAAAACCCGGGTTTCGATTCCCGCGGTGAGCAGAGCATAGATAACCCGTTGTGTAGTTTAGCGCTTTACAACAAACAAAGTAAACATTTTGTTTTTTAATTCCTTAAAGGTTTATTCAATGATAGTTTTAGACAGAGAAAAAAAAAAACAGAGCAAAGTTTTCACGTGGTAATGTAATTGTAAAATCATTATTTTATGAGTTGTCATTCCGGATAACACCGAAATGTACACAAACTGATAGTGTATATATTAAAAGATATTATTTAGTTATATTAATAAGTTTGTGTTAATTTACTGTTTACTCTCATTTTTCTGTATTTTTAATGTCTTTGTAATATTGCAACGTTTCGATGGTGGCGATGTTTTGCGGAGTAAGTGGGTATTATACCGAATTTCAGTTTGAATAAAGAATTGAGGAAACGTTATCATCTGTAACGCATATCAAGCTTACAGCCAAATAGTCATTAGATAGTTTGACAAGCGTAAATAACATTTCAGTGAAATGAATCCGTTATTAGACGAACCCATGAGTTAATAAGTTGATGCAATAAATTATGTAGATTGGCAAATATTTTTGGGATAATTTCTAACAGTATAAAAAGGTTTATTTATTAAATCATTAATCTTTTAGCATATACAATGTAATATATCATACACAAGGTTCACACTTTCTCTATAGGCATCTTGATATATTCGAAATGGTTCGCAACGAAGACGAGAAGGAATTTGCTCGTAGATGTGATGTGGTGAGTACTTTGCTAAGTTCTAACAGTGCATATCTGGTTCTGTCAAGTGAACGATCTGTGTTGCTTTATTAATTTCTAACAGTGCATATCTGGTTCTGTCAAGTGAACGATCTGTGTTGCTTTATTAATTTCTAACAGTGCATATCTGGTTCTGTAAAGTCAGCGATCTGTGTTGTTTTATTAATTTCTAACAGTGCATATCTGGTTCTGTAAAGTCAGCGATCTGTGTTGCTTTATTACATTTTAACGGTGTGCACATCTGGTTCTGTAAAGTCAGCGATCTGTGTTGCTTTATTACATTTTAACGGTGTGCACATCTGGTTCTGTAAAGTCAGCGATCTGTGTTGTTTTATTAATTTCTAACAGTGCATATCTGGTTCTGTAAAGTCAGCGATCTGTGTTGCTTTATTACATTTTAACGGTGTGCATCTGGTTCTGTAAAGTCAGCGATCTGTGTTGCTTTTATCAATTTCTAACAGTGTGTATCTGGTTCTGTAAAGTCAGCGATCTGTGTTGCTTTATCAATTTCTAACAGTGTGTATCTGGTTCTATCAAGTCAGTGGTTTGTGTTGCTTTAAGTTCTAACAGTGCATACCTGATTCTGTCAAGTGAACGACCTGTGTTGCTTTATTACATTTTAACGGTGTGCATCTGGTTCTGTAAAGTCAGCGATCTGTGTTGCTTTATCAATTTCTAACAGTGTGTATCTGGTTCTATCAAGTCAGTGGTTTGTATTGCTTTAAGTTCTAACAGTGCATACCTGATTCTGTCAAGTGAACGACCTGTGTTGCTTTATTACATTTTAACGGTGTGCATCTGGTTCTATTAAATCAGCGACCTGTGTTGCTTTATTAATTTCTAACAGTATGTATCTGATTCTATCAAGTCAGAGGTTTGTGTTGCTTTAAGTTCTAACAGTGTATATCTGATTCTGTCAAGTCGAATTGGCACTGCTCGTTGCCTGTATTGCTCATGTATTCCTAGATAGAGTCATTTAGGTTTAATAATACACAATTATCACACACGCAGTATTTCACTACTCTGGAATATGACAAACGTTTATGTTTTTTATCAACGGGAGATTATTTGTGCATCAGTATGTCACTCCTTTACATTTTACGTAGATCCAAAACCATCAACAATAAAAGTACAATAAATTTTCAGGAAGCTTAAACGTTATATTTTCTTCTTTTTTTGAATACCACAATATTTTAGGGACATTGCTCCTTATTAGTATGGAATTTTTATGTAGGTTGAAATTATGCTCATTTCAGTAGAAACGTACTAAAAACCATAGATTAACAGCATTTATATGTTTGTCAGTATTACACATAATTTGTATATACTTTTATTTTATAAACTACTGAGTAATGAAACGAAAAATACTTTTATATGTCAGGTTCATGTGGACACGAAGAGTGCGACGTCAATGTTTGAAGTCTTAAAAGGAAAACTGTTGCGTACAGCAGCTTACCCACACTTCTTGTCTCTGCTAGAACATTGTCTTTGTCTACCTTGTAAGTTTCATCAGATCCTGCCTAATTTCATATACTTACAAACTGAAAATATTTAAGGATTTGATTCGTAATACTGTATATATATATATATATAAGTTATGATTAATAAAATGTGCTATTATACCAAGTTAAAATAGGGTGTAGTTAACTATTCAAATCTGAAAATAAATTAATAACTCAGGTTTTTGTGTTTTCCTTAGCATAAAATTATTTTTTTTAAAGAACGCACTAAAATTAAGCTCATTTCATCACTTTGTCGTATAAATCACTACATCACTTTGTCTCTTGATTAACTTAGCAAGAGCATATGCAAGATTTAGGAAGGCAAGTTTTTTGTATAATTTATTGGAGACTAAAGTGGAAATCATTTTTATATTATTGTTTTACTGAATTATGCCTTATTTAAATAAAATATGCCTTATTTAAATAAAACGACTACAAACATATGATAAGATAAGTATAACAACTCTCTTGTGTCCCCAACCCCATCAAGTGGATTATGGTGCTTGTCCTCAACATTGGCTCCTGTTTGACCGGATTGTCCAGCAAATAGTTCTACAGGGAGATAACGGGGAAAATCCTGATGCGGCTCATATCGAAATAAACGTCAAAGAAATAGTACAACTGTAAGCATTTGCTGTTTTCTTCATTTTCTCTCAGAAACATATATTGATAACTATAAAATTATATCTAAATCATGCTCTCAAAATTAAATAAAATCATTATTCGCCTCTTTGTCTTCTTGCTGTGATTTTACGAAACAAAAGACAATACTCGCATTCATTTTCTTGTTTTAACAGCCTATGTAAGGAGTTAAGTTCGCATTCTTGTATACGTATCATAAAATTACTATAAAGGATACAATTTAACTATTTTACTGTTACATTAACAAACCAGTTAAACTATTCCTTTTTTAAGTGCATTTAATTTGGTGCCAGCCTGTTTACTTCTTAACTCAGAAGGTATTAATTCATATACTGTATCCAACTGTGCTTACGATCAGAATCTCATCTAATAAATATTTTACTTATTAATTAAAATTATATTTTTAAGAATTGTGTAATAGTTTCAATGACAATAAAACTAAATATTTTTATATGATCATAGTTTCTACTCATAGCAACTAGCATAAAATCAGGGGATATATTTCTATTGTTGTGCCCCCAACAATCACTTTGTTCAAGTTAATTTCGAGATAACTATGTTTGCTTTGTCTTTCCAGAAACAGTCCCCCAGTAGTTCAGCGGTAAGCCAGTATACTTATAACGCGAAAAATCGATTTTCGATACCCGTGGTGGGCAGAGCACAGATTGTGTAGCTTTGTGCTTAAAAATAAACAATCAAACCACAAGCAAGTGAGATCTAAACTTCTAGAGTTGTAGCACGAGTTGTAAGACGTATCAGTATACAAGGTTTATCATGCTTTGCTTTTTATTTATGAGGATCCCTCGGTAGCTCAGTGTTCAAGGGCTTATAAAGTTAAAACTCGAGATTCGATTCCCTGCGATGGATACAGCCCAGATACCTCATTGTGTAGCTTTGCGCTAAGGCAAAACAAAAATATAACACAACAACAACAACTTATATGTAAATCAGAAGTTTCACGAACGAAAACATTTATGATATATTCATTATAGTTAAAATACACAGTAGCAACAATAATATTATAAATTATAAGTATTTTTTAATCACAAGCAACTATTAATGTCAAAAGGAATTCATAAAAACTTAGCCACTTCCAGTCTGTTGTCGAGAAGAATACTCGAAAATATAAATTTAGTTCGAAATTCCATCAAATAAACAATACCAATGAGAGAAAGTAGAAACATTAGGTTAATACGTTTTGGAAGCAGTGTTACGTTTATTTCTTTATTAATATTTTTTGTAGCTCTTAACAAAGAAGCCTGGCATGACTTGGTTTTTGGAAAATGACTCGAAATCTCCATGTCGCGAGTTCGAATCCAGTCAGCAAAATTGTTCGCACTTTCAGAGATAGGGCGTTATAATGTAACGGTCCATTCCACTAGTCGTTGATTAAAGAGTATCTCAAGAGCGGTGGGTGATGTTGACTAGTTAGATGCCTTATCTCTTGTGTATTAGCTAACGCAGATAATCCTCGTGACATCAGAAAAACACGTAGGTTCAAGAAGTCTTAATATAAAACAATAAAAATCCTATAATCCGAGCGCTTTCGAAAGGTGGACCTTTCTTCTTCAGGAGTAAACTGTAACCCAATAATTTCTTCCGAGGTTCAGCAGCTTAGGAGATTTAGACTAGTGTTAAATCTTTAAATCACAACTAGTCTTAAGTCTGTACCTTAAGATAAAAATGCAAAATGATCTGTATGATAAAAACCTAGAAAAATTAAAATAATACAAAAAACATTCTTACCAGTACTGTTAATGAAAGTAACATTAAAGAAATAATAGAATATATCTTACTTACATAAACACTAGTGGTTTGCCTCAGGTACTGTCTTAGATTTAACGTTCGTATTCTGCATTCGATACAAAACTAATACCACGTGTATAGTGTGAAAGATAATGCTAAACATTATACTTTGGCTTCTTCTTTGGTCTTCCAAGTTTCTTGAGCTGTTCCTATTAAGCAGATTGTTTAGTCTGTTTCCATTACTTACCTTTTCATGGATTTTTTGTTAACACAGTTTTCAAAACGAACATTATCAGTAAGCAGAAAGCAGTATCACTTTACGTTAATAGGTTTTACTTTACTACTAAGGTGATACTTTATAACAACAAAATATATTAATAGAAATATGGAAATTTACGCGTTAACATTTAATTTTATTTTGGGAATACCACTAGCTTGGCAACAGAAGAAGAGCTCAGATTTGCGACAGAAAGGGCTGAAGCGCTGGAAAAAGAAAATTCTGATTTAAGTGTGAAACTGTCGAAGAAGGAACGAAACGTTGAACAACATCTACAAGAAAAAGTAAGCGTTTTTCTCAGTGAAACTTTTCGTCGCAGACCAAAAAAAAATCGCTGTTGTTCCGTAATGTTATATTAGTTTTGTTTAATTTATGGTTTTATAAAAAATAGCAGATTTTATGCTATAAAAGTAATGTCATAGTATGAGCCTTTCAGACTTAGAATCACGATGACACTTAACGATACGAGGCTCGGCATGGCCAGGTGGTTAGAGCGCTTGACTCGCACTCTGAGAGTTGCAGGTTCGAGTCCCCCTCCCACCAAAACATACTCGCTCTTTCAGCCCTGGGAGTGTTATATTGTAAGGTAAAAGAATAGCCTAAAAGTTGGCGGTAGGCGATGCCCTGGCTAGCACAGATAGCACTCGGATTTATAACGCTAGAAACCGGGTTTTGATACCCGTGGTGGGCAGAGCACAGATAAACCATGGTGTAGATTTGTGCTTACCTTTGCATAGGCTTTCGATACGAAGTTTGTTTAATCAAATTCTTAAAATACAAGAAAAATGATACAAAGTAGTGCTTTCATAATACTTTTATGTAGTATTTTATCGAACACCTGATATCACGAAATCAGTCTTAGGTTGATATTTCACTCATTTTTCTAGTCAGAAAAAGGACCTTTCTATTTATACTGATTAATGCATAATGAAGAGTGTAGTCTAGTGGTTAACGTGCATAGCTGCAAATCAAAATGTCCAAGCCCGTGGTATGCCAATGAACACGCTCTGCATTTTCATGTTTGGAGACGTTATAAAAGTAACAGTAAATCCTGCTAATTGGGTATGAGTAGCTGTGTAAGCAGCAAGTACCGATGGTGTCTGGTTCCACTCCCCCTCCCTGCACTGTAAAAAAAAATACTTGCGTTTAAACAAAACAACTTGTATTCTGTGGACCTTAAGTCTGGTATTTGCATAACTAAAACACAAGTTCAAGTTAAAAATAAGCAATCATTGTGGACCAGCAAAACATAACACAAATCCATTGGCTGATGCCCAAATCTTTGTGTCGAACTTTATAAATCTACATGCACACACACACTATAAAATGAAAATGAAATTTTATATTGAAAGCTACACATCATTTGTTTGATAGGACACACAGAAAACACTTATATTATAGATCACACAAGCCTGTGTTTAGAAAACACGGTTTTTGTGTTAACTGAACTAATGTGTCACAATATGTCGCATAATGTTGAAAATACAAAGTATCTAAAAGCCAATAAAAATGCTACTCTGGGATTTTTTTAAGTACTGATTTCGCCAGGGTAAAAGTTTCAGCCATTCCTGTAAGCATATTATTAAAACTTATGATATCATATAGAACCCTGAGTAATCAAACACAAGGATTGAGGATTGATATGGCAAGAGTAAAATTAGAAGTCGTGGTAAGGGTAACATAAAATCATTTTCTGTGTAAGTATCAATACCTGAAACATTTCCTCTGAGTAATCAAACACAAGGATTGAGGATTGATATGGCAAGAGTAAAATTAGAAGTCGTGGTAAGGGTAACATAAAATCATTTTCTGTGTAAGTATCAATACCTGAAACATTTCCTCTGAGTAATCAAACACGAGGATTGAGGATTGATATGGCAAGAGTAAAATTAGAAGACGTGGTAAGGGTAACATAAAATCATTTTCTGTTTAAGTATCAATACCTGAAACATTTCCTCTGAGTAATCAAACACGGGGATTGAGGATTGATATGGCAAGAGTAAAATTAGAAGTCGTGGTAAGGGTAACATAAAATCATTTTCTATGTAAGTATCAATACCTGAAACATTTCTATTTCATATTTTACAGGAAGATCTCCAAGATGTTGTTGATAAGATGAGGGCTAAGCTGGAAAGAGAAACAGTTGGTCATCTTCAAGCTAATCAGAAGATAGAGGAATTGGAGTACAAGTTAGAGCAGTTGTGTCAAGCGGTGAGATTTCTGTTGGTCATCGAGCTCACTTTTAGCATACGTTCTACAGCCTTGGTGGTCTTTTCATAAATATTAGATTTTACTGTTAATCTTCTTTTATTGAATTAGTAGACAGAGTAGACTCATTAGAGCTGGAGTTTTCTGTGAGTTGCCTGTGTAGAAGAACTTTACACAGAGACTGAATTTTCATCCATCTTGAAAAACCAAGACTATAGCTAACCATAATAAACGTCAACCATCTTAGATTGTAGGTTTCGAAATCAAAATTTAAACAAAGACGACTGTGTTCAATCTGGCAGTTTGCGAAAAACCAACTTTTTCAGACAGACTTTTTAATTAAGATTTTGTAACTTACTTTGTAAAAATGACATCAAAAACACTAAAAACTGAAAGATTTCTTAAAAGCTGTATGTAAGGCAGCGGGTGTTTTTTTAGGTAAACTACTAACTTACATTTAAAGCGCTTTTTTAAAGGTAAGCTACTAACTTAAATTTAAAATGTTTTTTTTAAGGTAAACTACCAACTTACATTTAAAGTGTTTTTTTAAAGGTAAACTACTAACTTACATTTAAAGTATTTTTTAAAGGTAAACTACTTACTTACATTTAAAGTTTTTTAAAGGTAAAACTACTAACTTACATTTAAAGTGTTTTTTTAAAGGTAAACTACTAACTTACATTTAAAGTGTTTTTTAAAGGTAAACTACTAACTTACATTTAAAGTGTTTTTTTAAAGGTAAACTACTTACTTACATTTAAAGTTTTTTTAAAGGAAAACTACTAACATACATTTAAAGTGTTTTTTAAGGTAAGCTACTAACTTACATTTAAAGTGTTTTTTAAAGGTAAACTACTAACTTACATTTAAAGTGTTTTTTTTAAAGGTGAAACTACTAGCTTACATTTAAAGTGTTTTTTTTAAAGGTAAACTACTAACTTACATTTAGTAGTGTTTTTTCTTTCTATCTTCACGATGAAATGTTTATTTCGGTCATTAATAGAATGCTGAAAAAGTTTGTAATTTTTTTAACCACATAATTCTGAAAATTGTACTTAATAATGAATCCAACTGACTCTCTCTCTCTCTCATAAAATCTCGTGATGCAGCTAAATTATGTTTTCAATAACAACGTAATTTATTATTAGATACACTTTATATCACGTTAACTCGTGAATTTCCGCTAATTTTCTTGGTTTTTACACTACTGATTTGTTTTTTATGTCTGTCTCGCGTCTTGGAGTTTAGAAGAAGAGCTGAACATGGAACCTGAGATAATATAAGAGACATGAGAAATCAATAAAAAGGCACTGTCAAACATGTTTAACTCCACCTTTAAATAAGAATTTTTATACGAGTTAATACAGATTTTATGTTAGCACAGTAAGTTACACGTATTTTAAGAATAAAAAGGCAATCGGAAAAACAATATTTTTCCCGTTATTTCATCATAGTGTATAAAATTACAGTAATTTTGATCGGCAGCTGACTAGAAATGGTGCTGCTTATTTTTTATAAAACAAAACTTTTGTGTAAAACTAAAAATATTGACTTTATTTATGTAGCTTGAATCGGAGCGACAACAGCACAGTCAAGTGTCTCACATGATTCAAAATGGAAGTCTTTCTGACGATACCAAAGTAGAGATCAGTATAACAAAACCTCCAGCTCCTCCACCACCGCCACCCCTTCCATCTCTAATACCCCCGCCCATTCCATCTCATGGATTAGGTTAGTGTGATAGGTATCTTTTAAGTATTTCATCAAGGATAATGCCCTGTGGTGCCCATCACTTAATTGTAAGAATAAATGTTTCTGTTCAAAATGTGTAGGTTTTAGAATACATTGATTAAATATATATTCACGTGTGTGAGTTAAACAAATCTGGAGATATTAAAATATTAAACGTCTACATACATTACAAAATTAATTAAAACTCGTTTAATTGCAACTGTAAGGGTAAACTGTTATTGATTTGTTTTTCCACGGGAAATCTTCATAGTTAGTTTGTTACTTTGAGGCATTTAAATAATTATAATCAAATTTAATACCCCAAAAGGACCAAAACGTTTTCATAGTATTTACTTTACATCTACAATTTTAAATTAAAAATCTATACATTTTATTCTCTCAATTATATCTGTATTAAATCGGGTCTGAAGCAAATAATATGGAACAGAAAATTCATGTTTCAAATTAGAAAATGTATTTTATTTTTTTGTATTACCGAATAGTGTTATTTCTAATGACACTTTTAATCTCACTGGTAACAAGTTAATAAAAATTGTGATATACTTCCTCACAGCAACCAGTTATGATTGAAATACCCTCAGATTCAGAGTGTGTGTGAGTAAGGTTAGCAGGGACAAAAACGTGCTGGTATTACTGTTAAAACGTAAACAAGATATGTTGTTAAAGGAGAATTTATTAATGGCTAAGTTAAAACGCATTGTGTTTATTTCTAGTTCCAGTATTAAGCATATTTAACAATACCATATTTTAATTTTAAAAATCCAGGTATTCCCCCTCCTCCATTAGTATCTAGTCAAATCACCTGTTCCAAAACCTGTGCTCCAGTAAAAAAGAACATTCCACAATCATCAAATCCTCTGAAGACATTTAATTGGTCCAAACTTTCTGAGGTAAGGATACTTTGGTATTGATTTCTGTTGGGTTTTTTTTGGGGGGGGGTAGTGGGGATATATGGTTTGTTACATTGAGCACTTATTTGTATTGTTTTAAGTTATGAACATTTTCTATAATATTTTCCTATTTACTATAGTATTCGAATTTTACGTTGCGAATATGAAATGGCGTGCCAATAAATAAATGGGAAAAACATCACACAGCATGTCATATATAAATAAATGGGAAAAACATCACACAGCATGCCATATATAAATAAATGGGAAAAGCATCACACAGCATGTCATATATAAATAAATGGGGAAAGCATCACACAGCATATATAAATAAATGGGAAAAAATCACACAGCATGTCATATATAAATAAATGGGAAAAGCATCACACAGCATGTCATATATAAATAAATGGGAAAAGCATCACACAGCATGTCATATATAAATAAATGGGAAAAGCATCACACTGCATGTGATATAGATATATTATGTCAGTTTTACTCAAGCCTATGATGAAGGTGTTGTGGTTTGTTTGATTTTTTTTTGTACCAGACTAAATTAGAAGGAACAATTTGGATGGAACTAGATGATACAAAACTGTACAAGGATATTGATCTGAATGAAATGGACAAAATGTTTTCTGCCTACCAAAAACAACAGGTGAGGTTCTTCTACTTCATTAGTTATGATCAAAATATTAATTTTATGCGACAAATAACAAAATAGTTGCGGGTACTGATGCTCGTATAGTAGTATCCCTATTGGATTATCATGTTATAAAAAATTAAGTTTTTTCTCGCCGTCCAAGAGATTACACGTGATAAAATTGAAAATAACCCACCTCTGATATTCATAGACTGGGTTCAAGACTTACGCTGTTCAGATAAAAAAACATTAAAACTCAGTTATTCCATTAACGTTTTGAATGTTTTTTTAAGTATCTAACAATCAGCATTCTTGCTTCAATATTGTGGAGTGATGTGTTCTCCGTTTTACCAGTGTAATGGCAGCGTCGAAGACCTGACAGCAGCGACACCACGAACCTCGCACGCACGAGAGAATTCTCAGTTATCGATGGCCGTAGGGCTCAAAACTGTACAATACTTCTGTCTAAGCTAAGACTTTCAAACGAAGAGATTTGTACAATGATTCTAAGTATGGACAGCGAAGATCAGTTACCTAAAGACATGGTGGAACAGGTAAATCATTGTTTACAACTGTTTTACAACTGTAACTATGGTGGAACAGGTAAATCATTGTTTACAGCTGTTTTACAACTATATCTATGGTGGAACAGGTAAGTCATTGTCTACAACTGTAATTATGGTGGAACAGGTAAATCATTGTTTACAACTGTTTTACAACTATAATTATGATGGAACAGGTAAATCATTGTTTACAACTGTTTTACAACTATAATTATGATGGAACAGGTAA
>NW_013665908.1:547823-563954 GCF_000517525.1 Limulus polyphemus
ATATATATATACAACTTTATAATATTTGAAAGCTTGTTTGTTTGTTTGAAGTTAAGCACAAAGCTGCACAATGAGCTATCTGTGCTCTGCCCATCACGGGTATCGAAACCCGGTTTCTAGCGTTGTAAGTCTGCAGACATAATGCTGTGCCACTGGAGGGCCACGCAAAGCTACTCGAGGACTATCTGTGCCCAAATTTTGAATTGATGGACTAAAGGGAAAGCAGCTAGTCAACACTACTTATCGCCAACTCATGGGCTATTCTTTATCAACGAATAGTAGCATTGAACGTCACAGTCTAACGCCTCAGCAGCTGAAAGGGTGAGCAAGTTAGGCGAAAGACTCCGATACCGCGACCCATAGATTGTAAGTCGAGTGTGCTAATCACCAGGCCATGCTATATTCTTAGCAACAATTATATAATGATACTTAAATAAGTATTTAAATTCATCGAAAATAAATTACTTCCCTACTGTAAACCTAATTTACATAAAACCAAAATTTAGGACGTTCTTCCCCGATTTCTAATAAATGATAAAAACACTCTTCGTTGAAATAATACAATGGATTTTCGTGATGATTATTATTTAAAAAAATCCAAAGAAGGCGAAGAGTTTCATTCTTTATTTACATTAATTGTCTTTTCTTTTTTTTACGAACAGAAATTTGTTCACCCTCCTTATATCATATTACAATATATCCCCCAATGTAGCATGATATACGCAATCTTTATTTTTAAGGGGCATAAAAATAAAAATATTGCTAGTCTTTAATAACCAATTCTGTGAGTCAGTAAGTTAAATCTCCTATTTATTACACCTACAACTAACTGGGAATTTTTATGAACTTTAGGTTTCATTGTCATTGAAGTAAGCTTGCATAATGAACGTCCTCAGTGACTCAGCAGTAAGTCTGCGTGCTAACAACGCTAAAACCGGGTTTCGATATCCGTGATAGGCACAGCATAGGTAGCCCACTGTGTAGCTTTGCGCTTAAAAATAAATGAAAATTATAATGAACACTTATGTAGTTCTTTATTGGATAGATATTGTTGTGGTTTTAAAACATAGACATAAATAACCCCTTCATACGAAAAGCACAAATATAATATCTATAACATACATTATATATTAGTTTGATACAGTTGGGATATTTCTTATTTCACATTTTCAGCTACAGTTACAACGTCTCTTACTCGACTATAACAAAAGTTTAAATAAATGTTTTGGTTAGGATCGTGCATTACGAACAACGAGTCAAAACTTTGCTTTATAAGAAGAAGTTCCAAGAAAGAATAAGTGACTGTAAACAAAAAGTTGAAGGTGAGTTCAGTCAACTCCTGTAATAAAATTAGAAATAATTTATCAAGAATGTTTTTAAGCTGAAATAGTTGGTTATCTATGCATTAATGATATGAAAATAGTTACATTTTAAGTCAAAACGTATTACAAAAATATTCGTTAAATTGATTATGTTCAATTTATTTCGTTAGCAGTATCTTTAAAAGGTTAACTAAATATGCCGTTAAGTAAACCAGGAAATGATGATTAGATATTTTCTTATTGTTAATTTTGAATAAAATTGAATTGTTTCATAAATAACTAGAGGGCACTTAGTAGAGCGCATAACTCCCCACGCAGCGTTTATCATATTCGGCTCTCAAAAAATACGAAAATGTGTCCATGTGTCCGTTGTTATCAAAGGATAGGGACCATTTTTTGTCACGACAATGAGGACTAATATTCTACATATGTCCACCAAACTTAATCAAAATCCGACCATTTTTGACTGAGTTACAGAGCAAAAATAGTGTGAAAAATCGGTCCCCATGTTAACAGATAGGTATTTGTTTTTAATTTTAGTGACCTTGCTGTGACCTTGACCATCCAAAAACTAATTACTTCTAAGTTGGATCATAGTCCAAATATGTACCAACTTTCGTCCAAATCCATTCAGCAGCTTTCGAGAAATCACACACAAGGGTGAAAACATAACCTCGGTCCACCTTCGTTAGCGTATACAATAAATATACAGGGGTTAATTTGCTCCGCCAATCACTATAAGTTTCCTAACGTCAATATAGCATTCGGAAACTGATCCGTTTGACCCTTTTATAATTAACGGGGCACTCAGTAGAGCGCATACCTCCGCCACACAACGTTGATCATATTCAGCCCTCAAAAAATACAAAAATGTGAACTTATATCTGTAGTTATCAACGAACACGGAATATTTCTGACAGTACAATGAGAAATAATATTCTACAAAAGTCCACCAAGTTTCATCAAAATCCGATCATTTTTGACTGAGTTATAGAATAAGCGTTGTGTGAAAAATCGGTCCCCGTGTTAAAAAATAGGGATTTTTTTTTTTTTGGTTTTGCTGTGACCTTCCAAAAACTATTCACTTCTTCATTGGGCCATAGTCCAAATGTATACCAACTTTCGTCCAAATCAATTCAGCCATTTTCGAGAAATATTACTGACAAACACACAATCAAATACACACACGGGGGGGTGAGAACGTAGCCTAAGGTGGCGGAGGTAACTAGATATAAATGGTATACTTTTATTCAAACCTTTCCGTCCAGATGCGTTGAATTTAGTTGTGGGCAAGACGTATTGTTCATGAACTTACTTTGAGCCTCACCGCACTTTTAAGTTATATGTCACGGTGGTTGTTCCATGCTTTTATATTGTATTTTCCCTGATGTGTAAGTCACGCCCAACTAAAGGTGTGGCGCAGAAGTTGCACAAATTATTATGAGCCTGTTAATATGTATAATGAAAATTAACACCGATGCTAATAGTCTAGGAATGTGAAGGAACCGGTCGAACTAAAAATGTGGTATTAAAACAAACCTTGAGTTTTCGATCTGAAAAAATATATTTTAATTTCACGCCTGCTCCAGTATCTAGTTGATACCTAATGCCCCCAGTGGCACAGCGGTATGTCTGCGGACTTACAACGCTAGAATCCAGGTTTCGATACCCGTGGTGGGCAGAGCACAGATAGCCCATTGTGTAGCTTTGTGCTTAATTACAAACAAATACAAAACAAATGATACTTAATGATAAAATAGCCGACCTCTTGTGGCAAAGCACAAAATGTATTTAAACGTCTAAGTTATCGATCTTATTTCTTGTTTTACACAAATGTTTGAGTATCCCATTTATGTCTTTGTGCGATTTGTTCACTTCTTAATACCACAACAATAACAGTTGAATAGATGACGTTTTGATACATTTAACGATACTGAAATTTGCTTTAGCTTAGCTGATTATGCAAGTTAACTTGGATTCATTACTCTGCGAGTCAGGTGAATAATAAGACAGATTTGCTCCCTTCCCACAAGCTACATATTTATTATTTACATTTTTTTTTTGTTTAATGCCTGCGTCATGTGTCTTGAGTATTTAATATGCTATAATATTTAGCAGTTTATAACTGTTTGTAAAACAAAACGATATATTTCATATGCAACGTTTCTGTATTTGTTTGTTTTATGTAATGTCATTCTTTACTATTTGTTTATATAATGTCATTAATTGTTGCTTAACTTTTTAATGCCCCCCCCCCCGGTGGGACAGCGGAAAGTCTACGGATTCACAACGCTAAATGCAGGTGTTCGATTTCCCTCGGTGGACACAGCAGATAGCCCAAAATGGCTTTGCTCAAAAATAACCAAACGAAAAACTGTATAATTTGTGTTTTATTCCATTATTGTATAGTACTTGACTGAAACTCGTTGATTTGTCTTGCTCTCATACAGTTGTTTAGTACGATAGAAATGAATAAAAAACCCTATAACCCGAGCGCTTTCGAAAAGTGGACCTTTCTTCTTCAGAGACAAACTGTTTAGTACGTACATACGTTACTTTTCTTATAGATCCTCTTGTACCGTATCGTTTATTTACAGTCGAATCCTCTGCTTGTTTTACCTCATACCAATAATTAACATTAGTTTGTGTTATGTTTCATCATTGTTTAGAAGTCAAATTCATTAGTTTTGTTTTGTTTTGTTTCATACAATTTGTTCGTAGTTGATTTTTTTTTCGTTTATCTTGCGTTCTGTTGTTATTTTACAGTGATTATAAGTAGTTTATTTTGTCTCATACTTATACTCATTTCCTTGTTTACAATATACCACTGTTAAATTATAAAATACATTGGTTTTTATTGCGTACAATTAGTATGACATTGATTTATCTTGTGCCATTGGTAATACCCAAATGTATTAGTTTTTATGTTTTACCATTGGAATTGTCCAAATTATTCGATTTTATGTTATGTCATTGGTAGGTTTTAAAATCATTTGTTTTTCGTCAGGTTAAGCATTAAATCTTCTTGTGTGCCATATCATTGATTTGTAGTTGAGGCCCCAGTGGTTAGTATGTGATATTTACATTCATTAAGCTTTTCATAATTGGCTGTGTCCTTAATGAATTTTTACTTACAATATTACTTTCCCAGAGTAAAAATTTCAGTTAAGGAGAAAACTAAGTTAAGTTTATACTACAGTTCTAAATGACTGATTACGCGGATACTTAGATGTTAATCGCCAAGCTTTTTTTTTCGCTTCAAGATTAAGGATGGTGTTACCGCACGATTGTATCACCTCAGTTTTTCAAATATTTTGTCTTTTTTTAACCGCTTTGTTTAAAGTTAATTCGATGGGTTTAGCTGTTTTAGAAGCTTCCAGAGAAGTACAGCGAAGCAAGAGACTAAAGAAACTTCTTGAGGTGGTGCTGGCCTTTGGTAACTACATGAACAAAGGACAAAGGGGAAATGCTTGGGGCTTCCGGCTAGTTAGTCTCAGCAAGATTGGTGACACAAAGTCGGGCATCAACCGCAATGTTACACTTCTGCACTTTCTTATTGAAACCTTAGAGAAAAAAGTAAGTATGCAGTTACCCTCTAAGCACTACTGTAGCTCTGTGCATTACTTAATCGTCGTATAGAAAAAGTAAGAGCGAAAAACAGCATTAATCACCCAACGTGTTATACCTAAGGTGTTACTGCTAGAGATTATCTTCATATGAGTCAACTTGACATCAGGTTTGTTTTGGCTTGAATTTCGCGCAAAGCTACACGAAGGCTATCTGCGCTAGCCGTCCTTAATTTAGCAGTGAAAGACTAGAGGGAAGGTAGCTAGTCATCACCACCCACCGCCAACTCTTGGGCTACTCATTGACCAACGAATAGTGGGATTGACCGTAACATTATAACGCTCCCACGGCTGAAAAGGATTCAAACCCGCGACCCTCAGATTGCGAGTCAAGCGCCATAACTACCTGGCCATGCCGGGCCTACTCGAGATGGGAAAATGTTCAAATTTCATCTAAATAAATTTATGCAGAAACACTTCCATTGTGCACAAGGGCCTGGCATGGCCAGATGTTTAAGCCACTCCACTCGCAATCTGTGGGTCGTGAGTTCGAATCCTCCGCCGTCCCAACCAAACATGCTTGCCCTTTCAGCCTTGGAGACGCTATAATGTGACGATCACACCCATTCTTCGTTGGTTAAAGAGTAGCCCAAGTGTTGGCGGTGGGTGGTGATGACTAGCTGCCTTCCCTCTAGTCTTTCACTGCTAAATTAGGGACGGCTACCACTGATAGTCCTCCTGTAGCTTTGCGCGAACTTCCAAACAAATCGTGCACAAATATTATTTTTACAATGATTAGTTTTGTTAGGTGTCACGTATCTCGCCTAGTTTTTTTTTCTTTTATCCGTCTAGGAAAGTATAGTATTATGCAGTAGGACACTAAGAGTAGAAATCTAAGCTGAAAACAACAATTATTTTCTTTATTTTCAATGGTATCAAACCTGCAAATAGACTAGGAATTGAATATCCGACAGCCGCTAAGCTCCTATTAAAACAATACTTGTTTTATTGTTTTCATATTTTTACAGAATATATAAATGTATTAATAAATGTATTGTGTGCTCTCATAATCCAAATATCGAGTTTTCTTTAGATAATATTAACTCTGGTGTCTGCCAACTAATAGGAAACACTAAAAATTATTGTTCATTTGGAAATATTTCATTGAAAACCCCAGCTTATTACCTGTATAAATACTTACTCAAACAATATATTATATCACAGGAAACCTTGATATAAACATTACTTGCTTTCTTGAAATATTTGCGCCTTTGAAGCAGGTTACAGGAGGGAAGTGTGAGCTAGCATGTTCTTCATATTGTTTATAAATGACATTGATAAGAAAATAAACTAAAATAAACTCGATATACAAATGGTTGCTAACAGTATTTACAAAAAAAAAGTCATAGAAATAAGACTAAGGTGATATTAAAATCATAAATAATATTCAACGTTAAACTGGTACACAATTAAAAACATTTTATTTAGGCTTATCTATGGCCTTCAAAAAGTTGACGACTCAATTAAGATGATATTGTCAATGTATAAATCAGATCACTAGAGGGCAGTACTCCCACATTTATTTACTATCGATAAAGCAACACGTATATTAGCAATCCTACCTAGTTTTCTAATTTTTACATGTTTACATTACCTTCTCGACTACCTGGTATTTGTACATCTTGTATTGTTTTTGTTCTTGTTGTGAAACGTGTTCTAATCTGAATAATCGGGTTAACTGTTAATTTATGAGTTACTTAAGGCGCATATCAGCAATTTATCAAATGTATTCTATTGAGAATTATTAAAGTAGAAATAACCTTCTTAAGGAGTTTATTCTGAATTTTTCGATAATCAACAATATTTGGTACCATGAAATGTCTCTGATTTACAGCAAATATTATAAAGGTTTGTATCTTTTCATAGTTTAAAGACGTTCTAAAACTAGAAGAAGAGATTCTCCATGTTCGACAAGCAGCAAAAGTAAAGTACGTATAAGTAGTTTCTTTTATGATTTTTACCTTTGAAATAAATTTTGTATATTGAATGTGCAGGTGCAGGACTAACAAATAAAAATATGTACTTGTTTTCATGGGCATTTTAACATCTTGTAAATGATAAGCCTGAACCATAAACACAGGCGTACTTTAAGATAGCAGTAAATCTTGGTTCAGGGTAAACAATATTCTGGTAGAGACTGAGGTTGAAGCTCCAAATTAGTAGATAAAATATACACTACTTCATTAGGTTAATTCTAGATTATGTCTGTTTTACTTGGTTAAATGTGAAGGTTTATATTAATCTAAAGTTCGTGAAAATTCGAAATATAATCCTTCAAGCAGCAGTTAGACTTCCTACTTACATTCTGGTATCTGTGATAAATGATCACTGTAACATCCAGACTCTAGCAATGAGCCTTGCTAGTTCAACAATGAAATATTTCTACTATAACTTAAGTAAAAATCAACAAACTTAATCTAGAATGAGACAAATACACCCCATCAACAAACATTACATTATATAAACTTGTATTGATTTCCTATTCATATCAGTCCCATATAACGAGCTATACAATTCTTCCAAAATCCGAAGGCATTAGACGTATGAGACAAAAGACTATACCGTTTACATGCTTTTTAAGAGATTTTATGCATACCACCTATATTATGTCGAGTATGCTGAACTATAAACTATTAGAAACTTCTCCTAGCCTGTGATGGAATTCAAATAATATACGCTGATATATACGTTTACAATTGTTTTACAACTGTAACTATGGTGGAACAGGTAAATCATTGTCTACAACTGTTTTACAACTCTATCTATGCTGGAATAGGTAAATCATTGTTTACAATTGTTTTACAACTGTAACTATGGTGGAACAGGTAAATCATTGTTTACAATTGTTTTACAACTATATCTATGGTGGAACAGGTAAATCATTGTTTACAACCGTTTTACAACTCTATCTATGCTGGAATAGGTAAATCATTGTTTACAATTGTTTTACAACTGTAACTATGGTGGAACAGGTAAATCATTCTTTACAATTGTTTTACAACTGTAACTATGGTAGTACAGGTAATACTGATGCTGTCCATTCTTAACTCCAACTCACGAAGAATGGAAGATAAAAATTACAAGACGTCACATGGCTTTAGATGAGTATAAGGGAGACTCTAGCGATGCCCTGATTTACAGCTAACTCACTTGAGCTAAACACCTACTAGTAGAAGCTCTTAAACATGTAACCTCATTCTCAAGTGTGTAGAGTTTACATGTCTTAAATTGAAGGTGGGCTAACCCTTATATTTTTCAAGGATCTAGGTGATTTTAAAGGAGAAATTTTTTATAGAAGGTCTCATGGCAGTTACAGCTGTAACCAAAACCGCACATGTTGCTGTTGTGTCAAAGAAAACGACCTTTAGAGACATGTCAGTATGGGCTACAACTGGTAACACTCAAAGTGGAACGAGAAACAGTGGTAGGAAGACAATCATGTGTAATTGAAACCGTGGAACTTGGGCTCTATCGTGAAACGTGACAAAAATATAGAATATAAGATACATTTAGAGTCTATATTAGACGGCAGTGTCTAGTACAAGAGCAAAAGTGTGTAATATGAGATCACTCATTTGGGATAGCATGGTAGATCGGCTCTACACAAACATTCATTACTCATAGAAACACACATTGGAAACGTGAAATCAGATCATTAACAGACCACTAACCCAAAAACAGCTCTAAAAGTGGTTTAGTCAGATGTTCACCTTTTCCCCATCCAAAATACGTGTATGTGGAGATAGCCCAAAGAAGTATTACAACTATAACACTTTCTTGGGCTTTAGCTGCAAGGTAGTTGTAAGCGGTTCCTTAACAGGATGGGCAGGCTTTATTTGTGTCGACATGGCTCAAATAACTAACCACTATATTTTAGAAGATCAGTTTCACCCTATAATCCAGTACTGTTATCCTGCTGCTGGTTATAGCTTTGATGATGACAATAAACTATCCATACTGTACCATGTTCATTTTCCAAATACTACACAACAACTCTTGCCTAATAGCCAGATCGTAGTTCGGATAAATCATTACGAAGTATTTTTGAAACGAGATATCAACATCGCTTTTCTTCTCTGGCATCTTCGAGGAAATTTCTTTTTAAGAGATGGCATGTAGTATTCCTCTTAAACCTTGCAACAGTTTTACGTTTTACTGCCAAATGAATTAGTGCTATCCAAAAGACTCATGGCAGCCCAATACCATATCAAGCCCATTTTAGCACAAGAATTTTAAATATGTTTTGACCTATCCCTGTATAAGTAATGTTCAGTTGTTACAAGCTGTTCACCAATTATATTATTTTTCTTTGAAAAAAATATTTTTGAAACTTTTATGATTTTGTGTTAGATATGTATGATATTATATAATAATAGATTGTTGATAAATGCAAGTATTTTTGTATTTTCTTGGGGTGACACAAGGGAACGGTAAATTAGTAGGTGTTTGTTTGTTTGAAGTTAAGCACAAAACTACACAATAGGCTATTTGTGCTCTGCCCACCACGTATCGAAACCCGGTTTCTAGCATTGTAAGTCCGCAGACATACCGCTGTGCTACTGGGGGTCAGTTAGTAGGTGTTAACTGCTTTTGACAAATGTTGCATACACTGTATTTAATAATATACCAAAGTTATTTAACATCTTCGATCATATGTCTGATAAACAATTCTGGTGTTCATTTACTCATTTCCTTCTATAACTTTTTGTTTTATCTTTCCAGTAATAAGAAAGTTTTATTTCTGAACCATTGATTTCGCGTTGCATTAAGCACCAAACACATGATCACAGTGAAAGAGACATCAAGGGGGAGTATTGTTTGTGTTAACTTACAGAACATGTATCACGAAAGTCAAAATCAAACTTCATTGCCTTGTAATTAAAATACTTATATTTATGTATGTAAAATATTGTTAAACAACCAAGGACATTATAAGTAACAAATATTACATGCATTGTTTGCGTGGAAACCTCATTTTTGTAACTTTAATATGTTCGAGAAAAACGTTTTTCAAATAAATCATACATATTAACCGATACATGTTTTTCTATGTTTTAAAAATGTAAACGGTGAAAATCTCCAAATGAACAATTCATGATGTAAGAAAAACACGTAGGTTCAAGAAGTCTTGATATAAATGAAGAGTGTTATCCTTTGTTTTCTTCATAAACCTTCGGGGTGTTTATTTGAACAACTGATGTATGTATGTATGTCGATTTTCTTAGCACTTAGGCCATAGCATATATCCTTTAGGAGACAATGAGAACTCAGAGCATAACAGATAATAGTAACTTAAAGCATAGCAGAAATCCTTTCAGAGACAATGCTAACTTAGACCATAGCAGATATCCTTTAAGGGACAATACTAACTTAGAGCATAGCAGATATCCTTTAAGGGACAATACTAACTTAGAACATAACAGAAATCCTTTCAGAGACAATACTAACTTAGAGCATAGCAGATATCCTTTAAGAGACATACTAGCTTGGAGCATAACAGAAATCCTTTAAGGGACAATACTAACTTAGAGCATAGCAGAAATCCTTTAAGAGACAATGCTAGCTTAGAGCATAGCAGATATCCTTTAAGGGACAATACTAACTTAGACCATAGCAGATATCCTTTAAGGGACAATACTAACTTAGAACATAACAGAAATCCTTTCAGAGACAATACTAACTTAGAGCATAGCAGATATCCTTTAAGAGACATACTAGCTTGGAGCATAACAGAAATCCTTTAAGGGACAATACTAACTTAGAGCATAGCAGAAATCCTTTAAGAGACAATGCTAACTTTGAGCATAGCAGATAACTGTCAGGTTTTGTAAGACCGGATTCTTTACAGTAGGTGTCTGTGACTTGTTGGTAATAAATTTCAACTATAAACAAACAACAACACAGTCCATTTGTTTTAAAAATAATATATTACAACAAATCAAACGTATATACAAATGTTTGTTACACTGTTGGTTACCACAGTTGTATTCAGAGCCTTAAATAATTGTCTAATTTTAGTCAAAGTCTACACAAGCTGATTCAGTTACTTTAGGACACAATTGACAAGACAAATTATTCTTCTCTACTCTGTTATTATAGTACACTCTGTGATAATTTCACTTTAAAAATCGCCACTGCATACTCTTTATCGTTAAGCTCAAGATCGCGCAGTCTAGAACTAGAACCCAATAATAATTTTTCGACACGTATCTATACCCCGACAGTAGTCTAGAACATTCCATGCAATACTAGATATTATGCTGCAATAATACTCGATTTAACTCTACAAGAAACTCAGAAAGTTCTAGCAACATGATGCAATAATCTCACTATTGTAAACAATCGCTAATTCAAAACAAATGAACTACACAATGGATGATTTGTAGAGTTACGTAAACAAACTTACCCTAAAATATAGCTTCTAAAAATAACTAAATATGACATCCGCGCTATATAAACTACCTAAATCATAACGTTCGCATTACACTTAAATTGAAACAGTTGTGTATATCTAAGAATATCCTTTAAGAGACAATGCTAACATAATGGTTAATAGCTATAATTCTTAAGAGCGTACATAATATCAATGACATTCACTTCAAAATAACTTGAATGATAACGTTTGTATTTGTTCACTTTTTCTTTAAACTTCCATCTTCACGTAATGGCCATTTATTGAATATATTTATTTTCAAATGGAGAAACTTATTGTGAAATAAACTGTTATTTTAAACAAGTAATATATAGGCAAGTGCATGATATTATCGTTACTGCATAATACATGCTAACAGTTACATGATATTATCATTACCGAATTTCTTAATTTTCACCATAACGTAATAAATCACGTGTTTACACTTTTCTGTAATCAACTTATTATTTTAAATCTAAAATAGCCTGACTGAACTGTCCAAGGAGATTCGAGCCTTGAATCAGGGTCTTCAAGAAATTCAGAAGGTAAGTACTACTTCCATTCCAATAATAAAGAGAAGTCATCTCAGTCACTTGATAATTCAAGACACGCGCATTCTACGATCAATTATTGTCATTTGTCGTGTTTCACGAAAAGCATAGTATCAATTTACATGCAACTTATTCGAGTTATTTCGTTTGAATCTTCACCTATTGACCGAGGAGTAAATTAACGAGACTACCTTTTTGTAACATATTATTCGGAATTTTAAGATGTTGTTATAAAACATATATTAAAATGGAGTCAGTGATTAAAAAAGATTAAGATTTGGGAACATAAAGATTGGGAACTTTTGATTGAACTACAAAGGATCGAGGACAGCGAGTTATGCTGTTATAATATATGTTTATAGGATTTCTTGTTATCTAGCTAGTAATTGTTCCCGACTTTTCTTGAAAGTCTTTTATAATAATTCTTTATCTTTACCCATGACGAATGCACAGTTAGCCAGATATATCAACGTACTGCTTTTGTACTAAAAATAAATATTTATTATCTCATTTCTTCAGGAATTAGAGTTTCATCGAACACAGCAGGAACAACGTGAGGATAGGTTTGTCCCAATTATGAAAGAATTTCTCACCAATGCTACATACAAATTTTCAGAACTTGAGGATAACTTTCAGGATATGAAGCAACGGGTATGTTGTGAAAACTTGAGTCAGTGGTCAAACATATGAAGATTTCAAATTATATTTTACTGGTGCTGATTCCTTTTATTTATTTATTTATTTTCACCTTGTTGAATTTGAGGTTTATAATAAGTTTAATTAATTTATCGGTGCTAGTACAAAATCGTAAACTAACCCTTGAAAAAGAATTTTTATAACGTTAGAAAGTACAGTATTTAAGGTATTCATTCGGAAAAGTGCTAGCATGCTGTATACCCATCACATTTATGTATATATAAATATATATATATTACGTTTCTTTCTTCAGTATGAAAAGGTGGTTCGATTATATGGGGAAGATCCAACACAGATGCAATCTGACGAGTTTTATGCTATTTTTGACTCGTTTTTAACTTCCTATAATGAGGCCCGCCAAGAATGTGACAATATGAAAAGAAAAAGAGAACTAGATGAAAAAAAAGCTAAACAAGAAAAAGAGGTATATATTTTTATATTTTAATCAACAAAAACTGTATACGTATACTTGTAAACCTCCTGAATGATAAACATTTATAGTTGTTGACCTATGCTAGTAAACAATGTGGTAAAACAGTCCCCTTCGGTAAAACGCCACCACTGTACATCACCGGTTATGATGTGATGCTGTCTAGAGTGAATTATATGTAACTATTTTTCACGTAATTCCTTGCATAAAGACAATAACTAAGAAGCGCGAGTATGAATGATCAAGGTGCGACTTCAATTTTTTTTATCAACTTTGACCTCAGGTCAAATAGACAGTCGCATTTTGCATAAAAGAAACACACCCCACATCAATGACGTATATTTCTGCTATAGGCTTCGGCTGTAATGTACATCATTGTCCTACAGTTAATACACACGTTCTTTTGCGCCATTGTCCTATATATTGTGTAACTTTCCCATAGCACAAGGCCTTTCCGATATTTGCTGGGAGCATGTAAATGATGATTTATGTTATTTAAACGCAGTAATTTAATCCAACCTAATAAGAAAACGACAACAACCACAATAATTGCAATTATTTCAATATATACAAAAAAAGGACTATGGCCAATCTT
Organism: Limulus polyphemus; assembly: GCF_000517525.1. Classification (NCBI taxonomy): domain Eukaryota; kingdom Metazoa; phylum Arthropoda; class Merostomata; order Xiphosura; family Limulidae; genus Limulus; species Limulus polyphemus. Next base: position 561,456 of record NW_013665908.1, read on the forward strand.
TGTTTTAATTAAAAATGACATTTAAATAAACAAAGGTTTATTTTAAAACCTTCTGGCTTTTCATGACAACCATCTTAACTGATAAAAACCACATTCAAAGTTAAGGTGGCCGTCTTACCCACCATCAGCTACTTCTGTAACTATCACTTTATGGTAGTGTCAAAAATTACTTTCAGTATGTATAGGTTTTTGCATTCTCCAACAGCGACGTAAGTTACAGTGTTTAAAGTCTCCATCTAAAAAAATCTCTAAGGAAAGTCCACCTAGTTATAGGAACAAAAGGCCAAAGAGAATGAAAACTGTATTATAGAATAATTTAAAGAGAAACTATAATGAGGAGCATACAATTATATGTGAAAACTAGTCCTTACCGCACAAGATTGAAATTGGGGCCAACAATCCACCATTAAGTGGACCTGGGAGTGACTAGTGTGGTGGAACCTTTACCTTGTCATGGACAAGTACATACCTAATAAAAGTTTGTATTGGATAGTTGACTTTTTTAAAGTTTTCTAAGAAGAATGACCTAGTGGGTTTAGCATTCATCCTCCACCCACACACACACAAACTTCAGATTTCAACCACTAGACATACTACTGTGGCAATCCACTTTTTTTCTTTCTAACAATTACTTTTATATCTGCAACTGTCAACGATTTGTGCTCTTAACAAACAAATGTATTGTTGTAGCCGTCAACACCTCGTACTCTCTAATATTTACGTGTACTTCATAGCTATGAACCTCTTGTACTCTTTAAGAATGGTTTATATAACTATTGTTATCAATTCTTTTATCTTTCAACAGTGACATTTGTCTTGAAAATATACGGGGATAAAGTTATGCTTGTTCACTAAATTTCTACTACATTTGCATCCCGTTTAGTGTGTAAATTTTGAAAGTAAGAGTCACAATTAAGTTGTTCATAGTAACATATATCTACTTCACAATAATTTGATTTAGTAAATATTCACATATCTTAACACTACGCAAATTTATCAATGTTTGTATGCAATTAAATGACATGGTATATAGCCAAATCCATACTTTTTAAAATATTACTTTAAAAGAATATACATTTCTTATTATTTATTTTAGTTGAAAAAAGATAAATCTGGAAAAGAAGCTACCAACAAGATAGTCAACGGTACAAAGAACAGTGCTATTAATGGCATTCGTACTATCCATGGCAGTTCAGACAAAGGAGAATTCGACGACTTGATTTCTGCTCTCCGGACTGGAGACGTTTTCGGAGACGACCTTGCAAAATTTCGACGCAACAAGAGACGTGGCAGTCAGCAACATGCGTCAACACTTGGAAGTGAAGTAAGTCAGAGAGGAGGCTCTCTTCGAGAAACGAGCAGAGAAAGAATCTCGTCACCTGTGCGTACAAAAAAGGCATAAATCCAAGCGGGGTCTTGTGATTACTGTGTTTTGGCATTACGAATTCAAATGGTTTCTGTAAAAAAGGAACGCACAAGAGACACATTTTTAACCAATACTTTGTCATGATGTAGTTTTCAAATGAACAAATCTCCTTTATCAAACGCCATACGAATGGACCTCCTAAAAAGTGATAGTTTTTGGATCAAAGTGCATCCTTTAAACTTATGTTATATGATGTGTTTGTGTGTAGATATTTATTCAAGTCAGGTAATATACTTAGCCCACTTTACTGACTTTGTGCCAGTCAATATCGTCTGTACACTGCCTCCTGATTCACCATTCTTACATTACTGTATAGTTTTTAGTATCTCGTCATTGTTACATGGGCTTCTCGTAATGCATTAGAAATACATGTCCAAGTTCATGTGGCTAATTCATCGTGTTGTTTTGGATGTGCTAAACAAACACAATCTTCTTTTTTTTAAATCATCACACTACATCAATACTGACTTTGTATCTTTATATAGTGAACTATGTTTCCAGTATCAAAGAAACTATATCTAAACACTAATGCAAAGTGCAGATATTCTTAAAGTTTGGAGAAAATATATATATATTCAATTTTTCAATAAACAAGAACGTATTTGTTCAAGACAATACATAATATACAGACTTGCTTAAGTCGTGGAATTAGTCAATAGGCCCATTACGTTCAATTCTGATTTTCCTTTTTGTTATATATATACTGTATTTTACCTATGTCTCTTGACACTTCCATAAAAGTGATCATTCTCAAGTATATAAAAAAAAACTGAAAGAGAGTTATTGGTTGTTAAAAATTAAATGTGGAACTCAAATTTAAAGCATTAAACAGCTCTAAAGATTTAGAGTGCAACTGAAATATATTATTTAATTTGAACTCTGAACCTTTAGTCAACTCTTATCTTCCAATTAAAGTTATTTAATCTGAGGGTCGTGGGTTCGAATCCCTGTCCCAGCCAACATGCTCGCCATTTCAGCCGTGGGGGAGTTATAATGTGACAGTCAATCTCAATAGTAGTCCAAGAGTTGGCGGTGGGTGGTGATGACTAGCTGTCTTCCCTTTAGTCTTTCAC
>NW_013665908.1:564105-586465 GCF_000517525.1 Limulus polyphemus
CCCTGGTGTAGCTTTGCGCGAAATTCAAACCAAAACTAAAGTTATTAGGTTAACAATAAAACGTTATCAAGGAAATCTTGGCGAAACGAGATATTTAGTAGTCACATAAGACACAAATTACTACAAGTTATCATATAAATATTTTTATATATTTGTTTCTGAAATATATAGATTTTCCTTTTGTTTTGTTTTTTTACAGTCATGCTTGGCTACTAAGTTTTTCGTGCACTGCGTTTTCAGGTGACTTATTTTGTTGTTGTTGCTTCGGTTCAGTTGTTTATGAGAACTGCAGTGATTATTAAGAACAGTTTGTCCATTCTAATCCAACTTCCTATTAAACGGCAGCGATGCGTGTGCTAATACACTTGGAAGAAGTAAACCGCTATATATTTGTGCTTTTATAGGTTGTGTTACCAAATCAGTAGCCCCCCCCCCCAGTGGCACAGCGGTTTGTCTGCGGATTTACAACGATAGAATCCGAGTTTCGATACCCGTGGTCGGCAGAGCCCAGATAGCTCATCGTGTAGCTTTGTGCTTAACTTCAAATAAGTAAAATATTTTAGTATTGTAACTAACTTGAAACACTTTTCTAAGACAACTTCAACATTGAACTTAGAGTACTTTTAAGAAAGATCCTTTCCTTCTCTACACATTCCACACGTGCACCTTACATTAACATTATCAATCTACATGTATCAAATAAACGCACCATTTAAAAAGACCCAATTTTGTCACAAGAAGCAGCAGACACTTTATTTCTGATTTATCACATTACAACGAAAATAATTTTAATAAAATTTCCTTGTGCACCTCAGAAACGTTATTTCACAAAAGGCTTGGATGGAGGTGAGAGAGGCAATGAAGGTTAACCTCGCGTAGGCCCCCACATTCAGTTATGAGCCCTATGCCAGGACATAAATTGCATATATATGTTAATCCAACCTGAATAGAAATATTTAATATTTCGCAGAAATTGCTATTCGAGGGCCTCTCCCAAGCTTTGTGGAAGCGATCACCCCTGTCGGCTCCCTCAGATGACGCCCCTGATGCAACTATAATGGTATCAAATATTAAAATCCTAAGGTGAAAGTAATAGCAACAAAAAAGCGAGTAATAGCAGGACGAATAAAATTTTATTTCTGAAGTACCTATGTACTGACATTAATCGATATGGATTTTCTATTTGTATCATAATAAAACTAAAATAAACTATAATATTTGTAACAAATTCGGTTTATCAAAAACAAAACAAAAAACTTACCGTTACAAACCATAGCCACAACAAAAGTATAAATGTTAGCGTTAATTGAGTGTAGTTTGAACGCCCTAATGGAATTAATTATGAATATCGATGTTGTTAAGTGTTAATTATGTTTGGTGTGTTAATTATTCGTTACAACCCATTTAACTATCAAATGTTAACTAAAGTTCGAATAGATTGTTGTATTTTATTCTCTGCATTGACAGAGACTGTGAGATTGGAATCACTTTATCAACCGTAACCTGAAACATTTTTATACTTTAAGTAATGGTATTATTCTATTATAGGTATTCTGCTACCAGATTAAGTACTAGAGCTACAACTTTTTAAAAAACTATTCGGTGATATCTTCACTTAAATATTCATAAAAAAATTACCACAGTATTGTATACGAAGGCATGATAAAACACTTTTATCCTGAATCATTAACTCATCACCATGCGGTTGAAATTAACAGTAATTAATGCAAATTGTGTTTTTTAACTGGATTATCTCTATTGAAAAACTATAGCATAATTTTTATGTTCTTGGGAAAGCCTTGTCAACTATAAAAATTTGCCCATATTTGGTAGTCTTGGTGTGGTAAAGCAAGACTCTTCAACTATTTTTTAATGAGGGGGGGCAGACTGGAAAAAGGTTTGGAGTAGATGGGCCAGAAGTACATTTTTTAAGCTACATAATAAATATTGTTTAAAACAATGTTACTATATTGAACTAATTTCACCATATGAATAGTACTTCAACAATAACAATGTAACATTTAACGGAGTATCATTACAAACATTTTTAAATGTCTAGAGGACTTTCACACACATAAAATTACTAAGTGCTTGTTGTATTAGTCATGTATGTGGTTATAACGACCATGCAAAAGTCTTGCATCTCTTAATCACAAGCTTATTTACAGCGTTACCGTTTTGTTTTTTGATTTTCTTGTTGTTGTTTTCATATTTCTTTAACTTTTTTGTTTGCTGACTGTCGGCGGTCCTCATGATTATCCATTGTGACTTAGTTGTGACCCTCCGATCGCCAGTTGAAGAGCCCTGTGATAAAAAACAAACTCTATAGAATTTTTTGCCATAGTTTCAAATGTCAGATGTGTAAAACTCACCCAAACATTTACTATAATAAGCTAAAACTGCAGTAATTACAATTATATTTTCTGTATTTATAGAATATAAGGACGTCTGTGACTTTCGAGAAAGTGAATAGAATGGTCTAAAATTCCCAAAACACGTTGATCTAAGAACAAAATAGATATTGGTTTTATTAAAAGCACAAAATTACCCAAATCAAATCACTATTTTACATATAAAAACTCATTCTATGTATACAAAATGCAAAAGGTCTTAGTATTTATAAACTCTGACATAAAATTTCTAGTTTCTAACAGATTTGTGGACCATTATTTGTTATTCAGTTTAGCTGTGCACAAAGAGTGTGAAGTGTTTCAGTTTGAGTTCGAATGTTGTTGTTTTTGTTCTCTTGTAAAAGTGATAAAGCCTTATGTATATAGATATACACGATATCGATACTTGGCATAACTTTCTAGTCACAAATTTCTACTTGTCTTCATATCTTTACCCAATTTTTAAGTTGATTTTACAATATTTTTATTCACTTACTCTTCAAGTATGATCAAGCAAGGAAAACCTACTGGTTAAAATTCTGGACATTTTAAAATATTTCTTAGTGTGTAAGAAGTTTCAATTAAAATAAAATCGCTATGTGTGAAAATAACTAGAATTACGTTTTTTCCTATCTTGGCCAAGCGTGACCTATAGGTTAGCGTGGTAGGCTGTGGATCCAAGGAGCGATGGTTTGAGTCTCGTCATCGAGAAAAAAAAATCGTAAGGCTGTGGGTGTGTAATGAGTGATGGTTAAATCCCACCTTTCGATTAGAGTAGTCAATGAATTGGCGGTGGTTACTGTTTACTTTCTTCCTTCTCTCTGGTCTACAATTTAGAATTAAGGACAGCTAGCGCAGATAATAATCATTGTGTGGCGTTGCACAAATATCTGAAACTAACGCTAAATCGTTCTTTTTGCCTTTTAGTGTAAAAAGTATTTTGTATACAAAATATTTTTGAATATAAAAATCATTAGAAGTTATTTGAAGAAATGTCAATGAGCTAATTAGCTGGACAGTACCGTAAAAGACACTAAATATTTTCAGAAAAGCACAATAAGACAAATTAAATGAGTAAAACACTAAACAGTTATTTCCCATTTTATAGCTTGAGACAGAATATTTTGCTCAAAAATATAAGTTAATGATTCAGACTTGTTTCTATACAATATTATTTTTGTATCAAAGCTGTCATCAACTTTATTAAACTTGAGTAATTAAAAGTAGGTTTACGGCGTGGAGAGTTTATTGAAAGATTCTCAAGTTTGAAAATAGTAAGTGTTTCTGTAATTCCATAAATGGTTTTTATTGCAGATTCAATGAAGATTTTAAGTTATCCTAACAGGACAGGATTCTCATGTTCTTTTCGCTCATAATAGGCAAGCTCTGCAATGTTTCTGTTTTAAAGACAACGAGTTCAGAAGCCATTGACGTTAACCGACAAATGGCCGACATCATTTCCAGTCCTCTACTCTGGGGACACGTATGTTTGTGTGAATCATGCAATTTACTTGTGGGTATGTATTCAGGAACACTAGTAGCCATAAGTATTCAAAAAACACAGGAGATGTCAAGTAGAGAACAAATCAAGTACAGGCAGCAAAGGAAAAACAAGCAAACACAGTTACCAAGTAAACAATCATTTTGTTCATAAAAGCGTAGTACAATTCACCTACTATATTTATATAAACTTCTTATATATATTATATATATTCTTATAACTTTTCTGTTGTAATTACACTGGCTGTCAAGATGCTAGAAGGATTTCCTGAATGTCTGTACAGGATAAAGAGACAGGAAGGATAATGTTCTAATGTCATTTCAAATTATACAAAGGGCTCTAGTGCAGTATCCCATAATCCATGGATTGTTTAAGTCAATAAATATTCTAAATTACATAATCAAGCAAGAGAGCCCCAACTCTTATCAACTTGTGCAAGTGTCCGTATCACTCTCTGAGCTGGACTTACCCCGACCCAGGAAATGGACACAGACCGAGGGTCAGATTGGTATAAGCTTCTATGCGATAGCCATTGTCGTACGTAACCTTTATCTAAGCGAAAAGATTAGTATAAATTGACGACCCTTCGACATCATATTTACAAGAATGTCATTAATTACGTGTAGAACATCAACAGAATAATTTGTAAAAATAAATACCAAAATAGATATATCCTGCAGATATGAAATAACAACATTAATAGTTATTTCAACTGCGGTACCATTCTCTCTTCAATTAACTATTTTAGGAAATTTTCTCACTTGTAACTTACTTTCCATAAACTTAAGCTAATTTCTATAGCAATCTATCAAAGCTAGAAATTTTACTTTTGCTTTAAGACTCATGCATACAAGACAACATAAATTGATATATATATATATATAAAAACCCATAAGAAAAACATTACCTTTTGTGTAAACCAACAAATTTAGGAAGAATAACGTGATTCAATGGTTCGTGCCCCGTTACAACCATAAAAAAATCATGCTCCATTCTTTCAGGGACACAGTATACTATTCGGTTTAGTAAGAATAGCCCAACAGTTGGCGGTGGATGTTGTTGGCTAGCTTAAGGCCCTTCAAAATTAGGAACGGCTAGCTTTGCACGAAAGCCAACAGATAAACAATGAAACACTGTAAAGTTGTAAGTTGTTGTTTCAAAAAAAAAAATAATTGATTTATTTTGTTTTTGTAAAACGTTGTACAGGTGTTTTCTATGTCAGTAGTTTAAGCGTCTCAGGATAGTGTCTCGACCAATTTTTTTATTTTTCATGACGACACAAAAAAGTTGCCCATTACATGCGAGTAGGGAAGAAGGGGGAGTTCAACAGGGGCAATCGCACCCGCTAAATTACATCCACATATGCATAAATCGCCTATTACAATTAATGTATGTAAGTAAAACTTTTGTTGAAAATTGTTTATCCGCATCAGGACTTGACCTTCCAAAACAGCACTCCCATTTATATATTTTTGGCCACTGAGATCATTATTTTTTGTCATAAAAAATTTCGTTCAACTAAATATATTACAACACCAGGTGAAAATATTACATGAAATGTATAAGAGATTATCAGCATGTTGATGTGCTAAATTAAGGTTTAACATTATTTCCTAATCTAATAGAATGGTATTGTATTTAGATTCCATACATCTAGATTACAGTAATTTATGATCCACCAAACTAGAAATTCTGATTACAAAAAGATAATTCAAAGTCATTTTAACTCTTACTCCGCCGTATTTATAGATAACCAACTTTCCCAGTGCCAGGTTTATTTTTAGATTCACAATAAAAAATTAATTGAAAAGGCACTGTGTAGTTATCTGAAAGGTGAAACTGGTAAGCTTTTGGAAACTTTAAGAGGAATGCTTTTTGAGAAGACCAGACCGTATAGTAATTGAAAGATTACGTTCCTTGCTTTCTGAACACTGATCAAAGGGCACTATTATGAAGTGAAGTTTTATCCCTGATTCATAGGTAATAAGTGGAAGAAGCCAACATGCAACTAATATAACTAGTGATGATAACTGAGATAGTTATGACTAGCATAAAGTTGAATGACGTTTTCGTTCTTTGCTCAGGTAGAGAAAAATGTGGTGATTATTAATAACATATTCAACGGTTTCACCTGAGAATTATCTGGTGTTCGTGTGTATACCTTCCTACGTGTGAAAGCACACGGATATTTGTGTACATAGCAGTACTCATACATTGTTCCAGCAGAGTAACATAGATGTTGTTGCCTTAAGATAGAAGAAAGTACAACTAGAAAACTGTAACTTTCTACTTTTGCTGCTAAAGTACAGAGTTTGTAAGTCGGCTATCTCATTGTTTTGCCATTGCATTAGCTGTGGTTGAATTTTTTGTTTCATTAATGATAGTGTATGGAACAAGCAGCACTACTATGGGTTTTAGTAACTGGCCACGATAATAAATAGTACTTTATCATCATTCTGATTCAAGTGTTTTCCTAGTAGTTAATGGGAGAAGCATATTACGTAAATATCTGTATTAAAATTTTACAAAACGAGTTACTTGTGGAAGTGTTTATGCTGCTGGGATGATGTTATTACCGAGAAGCTAAGTTCCTCACTGGCAAAGGATGGTTAGATAAATTTGTAGAAACACGGCTAGTAAGAAAATGAGTTGATCTAAAATGCATTTGTCTTTAAACAAGCAAATATACAAATACTAAAACGAATGCGAGATTAGAAAAACTAAAGTTAACTCAGTGTGATTTAAGGTAGAGTAGTGTTCTTTTAGTTCTGTTGCAAACAAACAGATAAGCTAATCTAGCGACGGCTGTACCTTCAATGGTCAGGATAGAGAGTGGTTAGTAGCATGTGAAGATTCTGATACGGACTGTACTCAGAACTGTCTAAGATAGCTCCTATAATGTACTAAAGGACCTAGAAGTCTTAAAACTGTGGAAGAATGGGTCATACTGAATGTGAATGGTTTATGACTTTCCTCCTAAAGCGTAAACCATGTTACTAGGATGATGTAACAAGGCATTAAATTTGAGTTAATTCTTTTCTTGGTAGTTACCATGTTTCGTGTATTTCTAGAGAAAGCAATGTTGCGTTATTTTGTAACACACCTGGCTAACGCTCTATATAGCAGCTTGGCTTCTTGACGTATCATAAGTGGAGATGACTAGTGCTTACTCGGCATATTTAAAGTTAGTGCAAATAGCATGTGACTATCTTATTTGCTAACATGCGAGGCCTTTCGGCAAAAAATAGGCACAACTAGAATAACTGACACGGAAATGGAAGAAGTGCCCAAACTGATCATAACCTTTAGTGAAGTAGCACAACTACCATTTCGTGTTGTCCAGCATCAAGACCATGGAAGAATTGGCAGTGACACAACTGTGGGCATTAGTTTACTCCCATCATCTTTATTTATTCGTACTTTATGTTATACTAAACCTATAAATACTGATCATTTGACAAGTAATCATGCTCATTTAACAAATTATAATTAAACTAATGAGTGGCTGTTGTTTAACTTTATTTGAAGTATTTTTCCCTAATTTAACATTAAGTACACGTCAACTGTCTATTAGGTTAATTCTGAAGATAAGTTTATGCTTCAGCTTATTTTGATGACTTTATCTTTTATCTAATTAAATGCTCCAGTGTAATTTAGTTTCCAGTGGCTTTCATTTATATTAGTTTGATTAATGTCATGTATAAAGAAAACAGTGTCAGATTATGAAATAGAAGGTAATCGTAGATTTATATCTTCAACATTCCACACTGTGTTTAACACTTAGATTTATAATATGTACTGAGGTAATTTCAACCTGTTTTTCTACACAACATTTTGCTCTTGTCCTCTGGTTGATTTAAGTTTTTATTGCTTTGATTCTATTGTTTGTTGTTTTGTCATTGTCTATTGGCTCACACTTTGAAGGTTATTGATTTACTTACTTTAAACTATTTGTGAACAAATAATACATACTTGAGATATTATAAAAGTCTTCATGGTTTTGTTGTGTTTGATGCTAACATCTTGATGTAATTCGACGAAGGCGTACTGGTAACTGGTGCTCTGTGTCCAGTTGCGTCACTACGCATCGTGTGTATGTTCAAGACAGAAAAGGGTGTTGTAGTTGTAACTGTTATGATGTTTATGTGGTTTATTCATATGCTTGTTGTATATTAAATGCGTGAGCCCTAAGTCTTGAAGAGCAAATGCAATTTTAAATAATGACAAAAAAATGTGAATTGGTTTGGTTTTTAATTTCGCGCAAAGCTACATGAGAAGCGATGTGTGAAGAAATATTATCCTCTGTGTGCTGACTGCTTTGCTTTCCACCTAGACCTTTCCAAAAAATTATGTTGTTGTTTAGCCGGAAGGAATTTTAACGTAACGGGTCGTGTGGCCTTAATATCTGGAACTTTTCTCAAAGTTTAGGTATAGTTTGAACCATTGATAAAAAGGGAGTTAGTCTTGAGTGTATTAAAATAAATTACTGAGTTAGCGAGTCTTTTAGTCATTTAATGAGTAACCAATGCATGATTTAGTCAGTTTGCCTGTTAATGTCAGTCAGTCCGTGCTGTGAATTCTGAGCTTGTATTTCGATGAAAGAACAGGGTTGCGAAAGAATTATAAAATAAGTTTGTTTTTGTTTTATTGTAATTAAGCACAAAGCTACACAATGGGCTATCTGTGCTCTGTCCACCACGGGTATCGAAACCCGGATTCTAGCGTTGTAAGTCCATAGACATAACGCTGTGTCACTGGGGGGCATCAAATAAGTAAAAATATCTGTTTAGCGTCAGTTACGAATTTAGGCCTATTGGTAAACGTTGGTTACACCAACTATGGAACTAGAAGTTCAATAAATAAGTTTTTTTTATCATTAAATGGACTGATCTTTCCATTATTGTTTTATCAAGTGGTCCAAAAGATTCTGGCCGGCAAGAAAAACCATTACAGCACTCAGATATCAGAAGAGAAGTTATTTTGGTAAGAATAAAATAGAAACCAGGCTCTCCTTCAGGATGACAAGTGCTTCAAGCGGGATTGAAAATATAATGAAATGATGAAGTAATAAAATGAAAATAAAAAAGAATGAAACAGAAAGTTAAGTAAAATGGACATTGAGACTGTGAAGGAGCTACTGATACTATAATAAACCAAGGAGACAATATACTGAGGAAGAGTCCCAGAGACCAACAACATTGATGGGATAGCAGAGAGCTAACTAAACATCAGGAAATAAGAAACAGACGAACATAAGGAGCAAAGTTCGGCCAAGAATATTGCATCTGCCCCTGTTGAGATAATGAGTTCAAAGCAGTCCACAAGTAAACAGATTCATTAATTGAAACAACCTGATCTGGTAATGAAATTAGTAAACTGTATCCAGAGATGAAGCAAAAAGATGGGTGATGCGAATACCAAGTGGTCATAACTACTCACTACTACAAGTGGTTAAGTTTATGATGGAGCACTGGTGTTAGCATCTTTTATAGGTGCAGTTTAGTGACCATCCCCCCTCCTATCTATCCCATTCAAAGGAGCATAATTCTCTCTTGGAGGTTATTGCTATGGTTTGTATTTTAAATATGCATATCAATGAATTTGGAAGTGCTATCAGTGTACACACTTTTCTGCCTTCCAACAGTAGCTTAATGTAAAAGTATTAAAGCTAGAAATTACATCAAGCATCATAAAACAAAGTTCATTCATCATTTTCTTCTTACTTCAGTACTGTTAAACACTGAGAGTTAACTAAAATATATTTAACATAATTATTAACAAGACACCTCAAACAACCTGAATATTTATCAAAACGGTGTATATTTACAGATAAGCACACACTTTAGACCATCAAAATAATTTTATTCATGAACAAGCATACATTTTCGAAGTAATAATTTACATAGCTTGAACCACAAGTTACTTTCATACTCATAAAAATTATATTGCAAATAATTAAAAGTGTGTTGTTTCTGTGAGGTTAAAAAAAATATTCTATGATAGTTTTTTATATAAAATTTTATGTATATTCATAATCAGCCAACCTTACCCCAAAGTAAAGTTTTATATTATTAGAATGAAAATAAATTACTAATAGTTAGCCAAATTTTTTAAATTTGGTTTAGAATTCTTTTAAGTAAATGATAGCTCCTAGAATTTCTATTCAGACTTAAAATTATCACTAACTTTATATCTGTTATTAAAGAATCTGTTTGTGGATCATTCAGAATAATATTTTCATTGTACCATTGAAAATCTGTTGTGACAAGTTTCCACATGGAAATTACAATAAGCTACTCTGTACATAAAAAAAGGCTAGACTTTTTTTTTGTGACTTTTATTGTTGTTGTTTGAAAATAATGGTTTTGTTTGAATTTTGCACAAAGTTACACAAGGGCTATCTGTTCCTAATTTAGGAGTGATAGACTAGAGGAAAGGCAGCTAGTCAACACCACCCACAGTCAACTCTTGGGCTACTCTTTAACCAACGACTGGTGGGATTGACCGTCACATTATAGCTCCCCCAGGGCTGAAATGGCAAGCATGTTGGATGGGACAGGGATTCAAACACACAACCCACAGATCATGAGTCGAGCACCCTAATCACCAGGCCAGAGAATAATAGATACATGGCCATTGATTGTGTCAAGTGCTTTTTTTAAAGCCACTGACACTCTTTAAGATATTTTATTGTAGTTTTTTTATAATGTAAGATAAAAATTATAAACACCTGCATTTTAACTGACTTGTTTCTAGGAAAAAAATCTGTGATTTTATAACATCCAAAAATGTTAGTTTTGCTGTACATTTTTAGAGCAAAGTTTGTTTTTTTTATAAACAGTTCATTTTACACAATAAATTTACAATTACACATTTTTCCTTCATAAAATCTAAATTGCCAGTTTGTCACAGGAAGTGAATGTCAAATTTGCCCAAATCTCTTTTCTGAACAAAATATTTGACCTTTTAAAATCTTGTATTCAATTTGTGTTTTCACATATATGTACAATTATTGTTTGAACTACATATATGAAAGAAAACATTAACAATTCTGTATGTCAACTACATACAATCCAAAACAGTAAATGATTACTCTATCTAAGCTTGTTTCAACACTACTTAATGTATGTATATTTATTGTTTTCATAAAATGAATACTAAGAGTGAAGTGACTATAATTCAGAAACAATATTTTATGTGTAAGATGTGAAACTTGATGTGTACAAATAAATTATCAGTATTTTGATAAAAGCATTAACACATTAGTTACTTTTGTTGATAATACCACTAACCATTGAAATTTAATTTTATAAATGACACAAACAAACACATTACTTTTCAGTTAACAAGAAACAATGATTGGTAACAATATATAGTTCTGAGAATATAGAAACAAAGAAATCAAATTTACAGTGAAAGAACGAAAATGGAGAAATAATTAAAAGATCTAGTAAGAAGCATCAAATCTTACAGAATGTTAACATACCTTAAATTGTAAAATGTGAAGAATTATATACTGCAACTGAAACCTTACAATGAATTTTACTTCAATCAGGTTTTACAGTTACAATATTAGATGACTGCAAAATACATATTCACATTTATAGTGACTTCTACTCTAATTGTACTGGTAATATTTCTCTCTGTTATAGAAAACTGAAAACTTTAATGGTTCACTTCTTTAGAAGAGTTATTAAGTCTATATTTATAAGATAATTCCTTCTAAACAGTATGAAACTGAGTATATTTGAACTAATAAGAATTTTCTTAATTTATAAGTCGTAATCCATTCTGTTAGAGATAAAAATTGAAAAAAGTGGTATCTGCAGTAGACATTGGCCAAAATATTAAGTCCATACAAAATTCAATACAATTTAAAAGAAAATGACTGACTGTGGTTAAAAACCTGTTTAAACAGTAAATAGAAAACTTAACACAAAATAAATAATTCCTGACCTCACCTTTAATATACTTTCAACACAAAAAGTTTAATATACTTACAATTATACTGATGGATTTTCCCTTTCTCTAAAACATTTCTTATTCCTTCATTGTTAACTGTTTCTGTACATATGAATATAAGATACAGATGCAGTTTGTAGAGTATTTCTTCTACATATAGAATTAGCATCAGCTTTACTTATCAGAGGTGTTTCAATATATTCACAATTGCATATTAAAGTTGTCTGTGAGAGAATTTCGTATCTTTTTTTTCATTACTTTTAAATAATGTTTTCAATGTTTATTTATTTGACTTTGATGATGTGTAAGTAATCAGATCATGAAACTTCAAATCAAAAGTTTAGCCTTTGAAATAAAATGGTTCAAGATACGGTTGGTAAAATGTATCCACATTAATTCTAAGGTTTCATTCAGTGTGTTATGGATGGAACACTTAGTAACTTTGACAAAATATTTGAAATGAATGCTTTACTTATAGACTGCAATACAGTATGCCAATTTACACCTTAATCATAATTCCATTCAACACTTTTACAATTTTACTTAGACTCAGACTTAACTTCATGAATTTCTCTCAGAATTACAAATCAAATTAGAAACATACAAATTTGTAATATCAATAACATTTTTAACACAAAAACTCAATAAAACTGTTAATAAACTACTCTTACCAAATGTAGAGCAATTACCTACAAGCTGATATTATAAGAATTCCTAGTAGACAACATCATGTCTGTAGTATCATAACAAAGTTTAGTGAAAAAAAAATATATCCATGCAGATAAAACAAACAATCAAAAGCCTTTGCTTATGCTTTTTAAAGAATGATAACACTCACTGCCTATGACACAAAGTTTTGCACAATATCATAGAGATGTGGAAAAAATGGAAATGTAAAATAAATACATGTTAGATTTATTGTACTTAAATAAAGTGATGTCTACATGGGTTGGTTATTTGATCATCGAGACACACAAGGACAGTTCCTCTAAATATAAGTTTCTTAACTTTTTGTGAAATCCATTACAAGAGATTGATTTTTCATATCTTGTAGCTTTAACATAAAAGAACAACTTTCATGGTAAATTTGAATTTTTTTTTAAACCAAGAAGAATATGACAAATATTATAAATGTTGCTATCAATCAATTAAAAATATATAACAAGAAGTTTATGATTTTATGTTTCAGTTAATCGTAACATAGGAAAATAAAGCTATAACAATATTATCAGCACATCATCACATTCTGTTACTTAATAAATAAGACAACAAAGCTTAAAAGTATTAGAAAACAGATTTGTAAGGGAAAAACTATAAACTTTTTTGAAATATCCATAAATATATCCATACACCAAGAGCTGTATTGAATGATTACTAAAATCAAGAGAATCTGAAATACTGGTTTATGTTGTTTTATTACTGAATTTTAAATTCAATGTTATGAAGATATTTCCTTCTCTAGAGATAGGGCAATTTATTAGTCAAAATTATTAATTGGAAAAGAATATACCAACAGAGGTATGAAAACATTTATAATATAGATAAATAAATAGACTAACTACCAAAAGAAAAAACGTGCAGTGTATCTCTCACTGGGCTTAATAATGCCTAATTTTTTGTTTTATATAAAATTTAGAAGTTAAAATTAATATTGTGTATAAATGCAAGGGCATTTGTGTGACTTTGTACCCAGAACGTTGTTTTACATAACAAACAAAAGTTTTATGATTAAAACATTATTATAACACCTTCAACAGAAATATGTATACTGAGATGCCACTTCATACTTTTGATGTAACTAATGATGTATAACTGTAATAAAAACATACTTAGAATCTTAATCTTGATGTCAGTTTATTCTTGAGCAATATAGTGTTTCACAACAGTGCAGTAATCTATGTATCACTTTTTATTTTGTACAAAATGTTTTGTGGTTTACATTAAAACATTACAAAGAAAATACATCTAAATATCCAAAGTTAATACACACTTAAAAGTTTTAACAGGTATAAACAGTGAGCACCCTCAAGAGAAGAAGTAAACAGGACAGAGTTAGGAAGGTCTAATAATCAAGAACCTTATCTTTTAAAACCAATCAAACTAATGTGAAGGTTTACAACTTGTCTATTAGGATTATTCACAAACAAAATGTAGGGTCAACAGCCAAGTCATCCAGACAGTCTTTAGTTTTGTAGGAAAAGCTGGAATGAATTTATGGCTATGCTTCAATATTTCTGTGCAATCATTCATTCATAAAGTATATCATAGTGTCCTGGTCTGTATAAGAGATGAATTCTAGGAGCTACGTCTTCAGGAAAGTTGTGGGCATTGACTTTCTCACTTTCACCCCTGTCCATATATTGAATTTTAACTCCAACCCCAAGGGAAAGGGTCAGGGCTATTACATGAATGTGGTCACTTTCCTTGTACATAGGTTCCACTTCCTTAAAAAGATAAAAATGTGATTAATGCTTTATAAATATTAGATAACTTCAGTTCATCCTAACATAACACCTATATAACATATGCTAGAGTTAGCTTCATAACACACACACAGCACCTACAATACATACAATGACTTGACTTCACTAAAATAACACAACTGCACTACTTTAGCTGACTTCATTTGATCACATGGGCACTGCAGCTTAATTATATGTATTGATTTAACTATTTTAAATGCACCTAGAATATATAGACTGGTCTCATTTCCTCATATACACACTTCAAAAACACTTTACATATATACTAATTTCACTTTTTCACACACATAAAGAACATCTATATTAATTTCTTTCTATTATATATATATATATATATATATGCATACATGCATTTAACTCAATCTTAGGCACAACACCTACATTACTTAAGTTAATTTCACTTCATCAAACTAACTCAGAGCTTACGTGACATATACTGGTTTCATTTCACCAAACAAAGCACATATATCATGTATATATATAAATATACACACACTGCTTCTCTTTATTACATATATCATAAACATACAGTATGTACATTACCATAAGCTTTTTATATTTCATTACAGACACAACACCCAATTATACTGTACATATGGTGGTTTCACTTCATCTGAAACACAGCAGATGCATGATATTAAGCTAATTTTATATCATAAACAAACGATATATGTACATCACATGTGCTGATTTTACTTTGTCACAGATACAGCAACTACATTACATATGACTTCAGTGCATCAGACACAGAAACAACCTTATATACACAGACTTCACTTCATCTCAGACATAGTCCTTACAGTTTATAGGCTAATTTTAATCTGTTAAGGAACACAGTGTCTGGAATACATATGATGATTTTACTCTATCTCAAATACACCTACAATACAATGAGTTTCTTTCATTTCATTGCAGACATGGAATGTATATTCATATGCTATTTTATTGTCACAACCATTATATCTATGATATGTAAAAATTGATTAAAAAAAATAGAAATCAGTTTATTTTCTTAGACCAACCATATCACATACATACATTACAACCAAAAATATGCAACAAAGATACTAAGAATGTAGGTAATCAGACATAATTTCTTTACATAATACCAACAAGTGCAATGCATCATCCTGTGAGCTTCAGCATAATAGTTTAGTAAAATGCAGGTAAGGTAATAAGTTGTCTGAAAGTGTTTTCCATATTGTTCATCCTTGAGAGGATCAACAGAATAAAAGTCAGTGGGCACTAGGCTAAAACTACATTTGGGATAGGGAAGAACTGCCCATCTTAACTTTTCAATTGCTGTCATTGCACAGCAAGTAATGTGGAACCTGCAATTATCATGCTAATATATTCCATTTAATGATGGGATACATTGATGATGTCACTGAATAGCAAGCAGTCAATGAGTACAGAACCCCAATTATCCTACCTTCATCAACAACTTGATTTCAGCACATTTACAGTTTCCATTTTGTTTTTTGTGTTGAATGTCACTAATCATAATTCTACTAACGGTGGAAGGATGTTAACATATTACCATAATTTACTCATAGCCAGTATATAGGAAAGAGTTCCATTTCTTTCTGAACACCTCTAGCATACACCAATTTCATTTTGTTAGAGACACAACATCTAATTCGTGTGTTAATTTTTCTTTAACAATCACACACACAACACATACTTTATATATGTTGATTTATCACAGACACAGCACCAATATAACATAAAACACTTTTTTTGCAGACATAACTATGATTAGTTGCAGTTTGTAAATGTTTTTGTTTTTTATTTCCCCAAATGAAATAAAATTGGCATCAAGTTAGACAAGTTTAGTTAAGTTTATTGTTTCGTGAGTATGATAGGCAACTACAAAATATTCTGATGACTCAAGTCTTTACTGAATATTATATATATATATTTATTCTATTCAAACAATGCACATAAACAAAGTGGCTAACTGGCTACTTAATTACTTCTAACATAATACCTACATTATATTTTATGCTTTTTACCACATATACACCACCTATATTATACAAGCTTATTTAACAATAACCAAAGTAAATATTGATATTATATGGTAATAACTTCAGCACATGGGTTAAAAATATTATATTTAACTATATAACAGAACAAAAAATTACTATGTTTTAACTAAAGCTATCAAAATTTTATACAAGAACATTAAAACAAATATAAAATTATTTACACAATATCTAGAAAAATTCTTATTAATAGGTAAGGATGTGTTAGGTTCAGTAGCCTAGATGCTAAAAAAAAGAGCTGGATGAATTAAAAAAATTCAAAAGTTCTTGGAAATATGATATCTTAATTTGAATTTGAAAATATAAAAAAATATCTGCCGATATAGAAAGAAAGATTAATCACTAATAGCGTTCTTACAGAAGAAAACTACCTCAAACTTCTGGTTTCTATCAATCTAATAGCAAGTGAGAAACAATGCCTGTCAGTTACATTGTGATTCAAGAACTATTATATGTATAAAAAGAATAATAAGATGCTTGCAAATTCTGACATATTTATTGTGATGAATTGGATGTTAAGGGTTAGCATGGTATATTAATATAAGTTTATTATAGTTCAGTTGAAATCATATTTATTGATTGACATCAACTTCACTGGTTTCCAAAATATTCTTTATCAACTTGTTAATGTATACCTGTAAGTAAAAGTAAAATAATGGTAGATAAATCCTCACAAGTTGATTTTTATAAAAAAAATAGCAAAATAGAATATGAAATAAATAAAACAATTGATATAAAAATTGTAAAACTTACAGTTGAACTTCATATTTTAAGTATCTTTTTTATTTTCAAAACTTCTAAAGCCATTTTAAGTGAATAATTGCACATTACCTGGTGACAGAATTCCACTACTGTCCTGTCACCTTCAATAAAATTGGAAAAGAAAGCTTCCTCCTTGCGTAAATAACCAGAGGTTAGGAGCCTGTTTAAAGACATAACTCAAAATAGTTGAACATGAAACCAAAGGATGGTAAGCTTACAATTACAATCTTCTTATTTAAAATTATTGTATCTTTAAAATTGCTTGTCACACATTCAGTATCCAAGCTTTATTAATGAAAGTTGAACATAGTAGAGGATGCTTCAAAAACTGTCACAAAAGTTATTCAATATTACTTCTACTATTCTCAATCAGCATTTCAAGACTATCCCTAAGTTAAGCTACTGAAAGCACAATCTGTTCTGGACAGTGTTCATTGATCCCCACACTATTCTAGATACTGACACCAAGCTTACTCAAACCACCAATTTTGTACCATATTGTTGGAAAAAGAGAGAAATACTGAAATAAAAACAAATGCTAATTTGTAAGATAAGAAATAATTTAGGTATGTAGTGTAATATAGTTTTGAAACACCCTGTAACATATCCAAACTTTCTTGAGTAACACCCATAATTATAAATGTGTCTTTGTTGAAATATTTGTTCCCCTAGAACAAGTAATTTTTAATATGCAATTCTTTTAAATATGGTGTTTTATTTGTAATCACCCTTTATTTCAATTGATTAAATAACTATCATGTTATACAATATACTGAAATAACAAACTCACTGTCCACAATTTCTATAATAAAAACAAAATAACCATCTAGAAAGAAAAAAAATGTGTTGTTAAGGAAAATGTCTACAATTTTTTATTCTATCTTACAAAAAGAATTAGCAGTTGGCAATTTTTTATCCAACAAATCAAATCAGAGAATGTTAAAAGGAAGATCACTTAAGTAATGATTATTAATTTCATGTTTAAATCTACATTTAAAGTTGTATATACTGGTATATTTTTTACTACAATGCTTATCAAAAAGGAAGATAGTCATGTGCTGGTATTAAATTTTATTTACACATAATTTTTGTTAAAACAGCTTATTTTACTTTCCATTCAAATTATTTCTTTACTCCCATATCATGAATTCCTACAGACTTAAAGTTTATTTTATTAAAAAACTGCCCAGAGATGTGGTGACTATCAGTTAAAAAAAAAAGACTTGGTCTTACTAGCATTTTACAACTCCCACTCCCTCTTTCAGGTTTATAGGCAGACCTTAAGCAATCACATTTTTAATCACCTGAACCAAATGACACACACACACACATATATATGTATATACAAACCTAATTCTAACTTGTTTTACTTCACTTCTTTTGTTATTTGAAATAATACAGTAACAAATACTCCTTTTTTAATTAATATTTACCATTAAAAATCTATCACATTTTAGTATATTTAAATGGTATTTAAAAGTTGGAATGTAAAAGTTTGTCTACATTTTGCTAATTTAATCCTCATTCTACCCAATTTTGACCACTTTTTTAAGACTAAATATAACACAGCTATTTTTAAAACAGCACTACTTACATAAAACATTTATCAAGAAAACTTGAATTTAATCATGTTATTACACTGTAACTGAATATGCATATATATGTAACAAAGTGAACATAATAAGAACTACAATCACTCATACTTTGCAATGCAGAAAGATTAGACTGAAAACTTAATATTCCAAACTTTACAACTGATTCTCACTTACCTCATATAAACCACTATGTAATCTGAATAACCTTGGTCATTTAATATATTCAGTAGTTCTTCTTCTGACATCTGTGACTCAATTTTATTTAGCACTTCCATGAACTGAGAAATTAAATAAAATTACTACCTAATCACGAACAGGCAAATGCACTACATTTTGCAAAATTAAAGTTCTAAAATTTTACTGATCTAGATAAAAAATATAAACCTTGAAGACAGATTAAATAGAACAGAAGCAGAGTAAAACATTATTATATCTGTTTACACAACCTTCTTGAGTTAAAAACATTTGGTAATGTCAAACATTAAGCTTTTAAACACTAAAAGTGACAAGTATTAAAATCCCAAAAATAATTAAAGGATGGTTTTAAAACCTTAATTTTTGAACTATAATAATTTAAGAAACACATAACTGGAAACAACAGCATTCAAGTATTGTTTCTTTAATTAAAATTCCAACTTAACATTTGTTCAAGTTCAAATCTTTAACAATTATGGAATTCATGTACATATTTATGCAGGATAAACATGTGGGCTACTCACATACGTATGCTATAAAGCTGTCTTTCCTTAAGTATATACTAAGTACTCACTACATGTACATTAGAAAACATTTTTCCCCTTTTAAATTGGTACAACATACCAGTACTTTAGCATTATTAAAATATAGCCATACAACTGGAAATTATTTATATGATGTCTTTACAGTGATTTAATAAAGTTACTAATGAACCTTAATGAAGTCAAATCAATTTTCTGTTCATTTCCTTATGTTTATCTTTTTTTTTTTTACAACATTAGTAATCATCTAAGTCTTGTAAAATTTAGATCAAAAATTTAATTTATATGAACAACACATACATAAAAGTATAGATAGATGTTTCAGTGGTCTAATATTTTTGCTCTAAATACTTAAATAGTTGTTTTTTAAACCTCCAAATTCTAGTTTTTGGTGCAATACCATTTACCCCAAAAAAACATATAAAATTATTTTTGCTTGTTTTTTCATGTTGACATTTTTTAACTTTGTGATCTTAAATATGAGTGTAATTTAAAATTGGATGATAATTTTTCTTTTTTATGTTTTGCAAACATTATGAGTGTTCTTGATACCTTATATTGCTTGAATATAACAGCTTTTCATTTATACATGACTTTTATATCTTCATTTTCCATTATAAAGTAATATATAATAGTAACAATCACAAAAAAGTTATTTTTTACTCTTAATGTATAAAATCTAAATGACATATTAATACTACAAACAATGACCATTACAAGTTTGCTAAGAAACCATTTTCAAAAGCTTAAAACAGAAAAACACCAATGTTTTTAGACTGATGCACCACCCATGCATAGTTTTATCAGGTCTAAGTGCTCATTGTAAATAATGCAATACCTAATAAGCTAACATTCTGGTGACACAAGTCTTTGAAAAACTTTCAAAAACATAATAAATTGCAATAAAGAAAAGTAACTTTTATAAAGAATTTCTTAAATGAGTTGATGATATGAAACTGATTGTTGTTGTTTAAACATATAAAAAGTTTTATATTCATTAAAAGATTAATGCTTTGATAGACATTTTTTGTTTTATCCATTATACTTTTGAACATTTCATACAACATTTGAGTTTTTTGTGATGGTCTGATAATATCAGAATATACAATTCGTGTATACTGTCTTTTATTTGAAGCTGTTATGACAAAAGTTGGAATGTTAAAATATCCTTGGTGCCTGACTTTTCTCTTAAAAAAATTTCTGATGAGAAAAAGTCTTGGCTGGTTGTGTGTCTACAGAAATCTTTGGATGTATCATTACAAAGAATTTTACTCAGCTATATCATAAGTGGTAATTATCATCTCCATATGTACATATTTTGTGTAATTTATTTTAATTATTAGAATTCTAAAGACTAACTGAAAAATTTTTAACACTGAAATGATAAAGTTATAACGATGAATTGTAGCTACTGAAATTGTAAAAGTTAATTTGAAGAATTATAACTACTGAAACTGTAATGCCTAATGAATTCATAACTATTTGAACAGTAAAAATTAATGTGCTAAAGGAACTGTTCATCTCAGTATGATATAGGGCTAAACTTGCATTTAGTACAACATTACACCTTGGCATCACATGGGAGGCTCTACTTGATTTATATGTAATTCCTGGAGTGTGGTCTTTTTTATTGGTGGAAACCACATACTCTATACCACAGTGGGAATTATATTATGGCATCCCTTAGATTCCTAAACTAAAATGTTTTACAAGGTCAACAGTTTTAAATACTGGTATTTGTAATCATCGTTTATGAGGTTTTTTTTATGTGCATATGACATTTACTTACTTAGCTGAAGACATAGAGTTTCATGATAACAATTAATGATGAATTCAAACATCCAAAAACTCAATTGAAAGTACATATATTTTTTTAAAAAGCACTGAAAATAATCTATTATTAATGCACTCCATCTCAGCAGCTTTAAACTTATCTTTGTAATATAAGTAACTTCTCTTTTATGGCTTACTGATACCTTACTGTTTTTAAACTTAAGATGTACCTTATAGTCTCCTATTGAAATGTCACAAATTCAAAATACAATATTTATTTTCTATAAACATTTATATCCTTTGAATAAATAATATAACATTATATGTACTTAGTAACATTCTGTAGTTTACCTTGTATAACAGGTAATGGCCTTCAGTATTTGGATACAAGTGGGTCAAATGAATAAAAATTGGATATTTAATTTTACAATGCATGCTTTTGTCTCCACAGTACTTATCTATATACGACATGCCTACAAATATGCTTCCCCCCTCTTTTATAATATATATATTCTCTACTGTATTGCACAGGTAATATATAGATAGATATGCTGTAGCCAAAACTGTAACATGCCATTTCTAGTAAAAGTTATTTGTTGGAATTTAGTATTGGCTTTATAGCACTTATAGAAGTCAAAGGTTCTACGTTCAAACTCTAGAAAGAACAGGTTTCTTAACAACCTGATTTGTTATAATAACTCATAAATTACATGAATGTTCATGAGAAATAAAAACTATAGAAAAACTGTCTACATCTTGTTTTGAATAACCATTTATATATTCTTGAGAATTTTTGACTAATGAGAGCTCCCCAAAAAACCATTTGACCCTCAACATGGATAATCATATTTGAAAATTTTCAAAATCTTAAATTATATTAATATTAATAAAGCTCCTTATGTTTTAATACCAAATTAAAAAAAAATCAATTTACTTAAAACAGAGAACAAAAAAAAACCTTGACTTCCATTTTTGTCCCCCCCAAATTTAATTTGTTCCTCTATCTTTCACCAGTATGCGATTGGTCATTTAAATAAATATACCAATTTGCAAGATATTGTGCATTGTCAAAAAGAGATGAATTTTGCAAAAGCTTAATTTAAGAATAG
>NW_013665908.1:586475-587314 GCF_000517525.1 Limulus polyphemus
TGCAGCACTGGTTCAAATTATATGTTTGTGAAGTCAAAATACTAAGTCTATAGTTTTGTACGAATTAGAAACTCAAATTACCGATATTGACAAGCTAGAATATAAAACAAGAAGGTCTTATCTTTTCTATTTGCCCATGTAATAAATCAAACACAGTGGCACCCCACCCCATCTCTTTCCATTTTTTGGAAATGCTCCCTTACATACACTTACTTCTATATATGACATGAATAACCAATCAGAAGCTCAGAATGTCCTCCTAGTGGCTTTTTCAGCCATGTTAACAGACTTGAACATCATTTCTTTCTTTTGAACCAAAATTTCAACGAGGTATGGTGTGTCATTAATCTGCTCAAAATTTCATATTTTTTTAGACTAAAGTACATCTTAGTTACTAAACTTGATAAATTATAGTGGAATTCTATGGTACTGATGTAGTAATTTATGATTTTTTACTTATTCAAATGTATATGTAAAATCTAAAAAAAATTATTTTAGTTCATACCTTCCACATGCAAAATTTTTAAAGGCTTAGCAACCTATGTCAAGCAGAAACTGAGTATAAAGGACGTAACTAGAGATAATTGTTTGCTTTACTTCTTTATTTACTGTTCTATGTTTTAAGAAAAATAAGTTTAAGAATTTATTTCAAAATAGCAATAATCTATATAGATATATAATGTATAATAACAGAAATGTGACTGAATTTTACAAAATACTAGTCCACCAAAACACAGCCAAGACAAGTTACTTTGTACAGACCAAAGGTGAGTTTTATGTTATTTGATGAGCCACGTCATTGTAACTTCTTTATTGTTAGCCACGCATGGCTGAAAGGT
>NW_013665908.1:587915-592024 GCF_000517525.1 Limulus polyphemus
TTTTGTGTTATAATTTGTGCTCATTCTAGAATGAAAGAGGCATAATTTATATTTATTTCATTATTTTTTATGGTGGTTGTGAGATTGGTCAAATCTACCGATCCCATACAGAGATAAATTACTGAAAATAACAGATAAAATATAAAGTTTTTTCTTAAGAAATGTTTGATAACTATCTGGACATTATAAAGATTTCACATGTGAAATTTGAAAATTTTCTGATGCATAAAAGTATCTTTAATCTTAAAAAGAAAATTACTTTGCATGATAGATAGGTAACATGAGAAAAGAAAAAAAGGCATGAGAAAAACATTGCTTTAGAAACCTTAATATTTAATAAAAAATTGATATTTTGCACATGAAAGCATTGTAATGTTAACTGATAATTTGCCAAATTACTTTAACATTTGCTTACTAATTTAATAGTTTTCATGCTATAACAAACACAAAATGGTTACAAGGTTGGTCCCAGGGACCAAGCCCGTGTTGAAAGAGTTAAACAAAATGAAGGACTCACAATGTAAATGCATTTTTTGTATATCATAAATACTCAACAGGTGTGTTTTAGCAACTACTCACTGTATCATGAAAGTCTTCTATTGTAAACTGTGGAAATCCTAAGGCAATTAAATCTTCTTTACTTCTGGAGGCAACACTTTTGAACCTGCGAGCATAATTTATTCAAGGTATTTACAAATAAATAAACAATGCAATGTCAATACCTGAAGAAATTACTAATTCACAATACAACATAAAAGTCCAGTTAACTTAATTTTCATTTTAGTTTTCACTTCTATACTTTATACATAGGATGCTAATTGTCCTTTGTATACATTGCATATAAACACTAATATATAGAAGTAAATAAATTACTATTATCAAAGAACTGTTATAAAATCATTTTAGTTAATGAAGAACTGTTAGCACCAATTTTTTTTTTCCTACAGTGTTCTTTCAAAACTTAACCCTATAAAGATTCAGTGTGATCTACAATGATAAAAAAAAGTGTTTTCTGAAATTTCATTCTACATTTACAGACGACAACACTCTTTAAAAAAAAACTTATGAGAAGACTACTTTCTCATAAACTTACAATTTAAAAAAAAGATTGAGAGCTTGAGCAACTTAATAACTTGATAATGAAATTTCATAGAAGTTCCAACTCTTTATATACACATAAAGTCTAGCATTTTTTAATTAACCAATAAGAAAGCAAATTCACCACTTTCATAACTACCTGAGATATTCTTGTTTGTCATGTTGTAGACTTTCTAAATAAGCAAAGCTGAAGGCTCTGTAAAAACAGTTACCATCTGGTCTTGTCCTCCGCATGAACTGGTATTTGTTTCTTAAATCCTACAAGAATGAACTAACATTTACATAAGGAAAGATCATATTTATATAAATCTCAAACAATGTTGTACTGAAGGTTGTGATCAGAGAACAAATTTAACATTTTCCTTACTTAAAAATGTATTTCAGAAAAAACTAACTTCTCTGCACCACAAAGAGGTATTATCTTGCCTCCTGTGCATGCCACAAGCCTTGAACAAAGCTTCCACCCTTACACATGTCAACATGTACTGCACCTGACTATGATCATCATTAGCCCTCCACCAGCAGGAGAGTGACACATCTTCCATATGCAGTAATCCCCATAAGCACTAGTGTGTGAAGACAGGCTCCTTCTTCATGAAACAGCCTAAATACAACAGAAGTGGGGAGAAAGAATGGGAGGTGCTGCATAGAGGTAAGTATCTACCTCAAATAGAGATTCAGGTAAGAAAAATGTAAATTCCAGAAACTCTACTCACTCTCTGCACCACAAAGAGCTAGAATACCACACTGAACATGATGGAAGGGCCAGTGCATAGAAATTAAAAAAGATGATCTTTCTGAAAACAGTGTCAGAAAGAAAAGGCCCATGGAATGTGACATCCAGAAACAAGGCAGGGAGGAGGATATAGTGGGGCAGTGTGTGGTGAAAGACCACATACATCCAAAGCAAGGAATATCCTTTGTATAACATAGGTGATAAAGCAAAAAATATTGTCATAAGAATCTGTTGCAGGGTGCTAACTCATTGCTAAGATGGACAGAATGGTAGATTGCTCAACCATTCATTATTTCACAGGTGTACAGCTGATCATGAGTATATAGTGTAGATAGGGTTATAAGCCAGACCATTCCATACTGGAGAAATACTTTCATGAAATATTCACCACAAAAATCAGTTGCAAGGAGTAGCAATCCAGACTTGTGCCTTGAGGTGAGCCCAAGATCCATTCAACTGAATCTAACTACCAGGAATGGCTTGGTTCATGGTGGGGTGTCCTATATTACACTACCAGTTCTACTTCTCAAATGACTGGTGTGTCCAGTTGGTCCCATAACAGTGAAATTGCTCTGCCCTCTGAAAGATTCTCCACCTCGACTTCTCCAGCAGCTTGGGACTACAGAAGCAACAGTTCTCCCAAGTTCCATTAGAAGAAACTGGGGTGGAGGAATGTACATGGGGGAGAAAATTGGAGAGGTGCATGGACCATTGTCATCAGGCACAATCATCCAGAATTAGGTCCCACACTAAGAGAAAGTGCAATGGGTTAATGCTACTAACCAAACCAGGTTTGAAGGCATACACACATCTGGTCTCTCTCTTTTTTTTTTTCGAGTGCAGTACAGCCTGGAAGACATACATAAAAACATTCTTGCAGAAAACTCCATCTCAACAGCAAGCACTGAGCATAGATGAATGGACTTAAACACTTTCCATACTTCCATGTTTGCTGGGGATTACAGATGAGTATTCCCTGTGAAGCAACACCAGCTACTCAGAGGGTTCCATCATTTCCATAATATATATATATATATATAATTAGAATAAAATGATTGGAAGACATGAAAAAGAAAGAAGAAAAATAAACCACTCACTCTCAAAGCCATTGTGAAGATTGAAGAATGTCAACTGGAGAGAGTCAAAAGCCAAGGAAGGTGAAACCTCCCTTTGGTGCAAGTAATGGGACACTTATGTGTCAGGGTTCATCTACATCTCCACCTGCAAGATGTCATACAGGTTATGTCAATGGCTAGAAGCAAGGGAAGCCATGAGATGACAAAAATGATGGGAGGAGACATGAAAAATAAAAAAAGGATCATCATCCACAAAGGAAGAAACTAGGTGGAAGAGGTGTATAACCTAAACAGGAAAAGTGGAAGGAGAAAAGTGACTAGCAGAAGAGGAATACCACAGCAAGAAAATACACTGGCAAATGCCCTAATAGGGGGCAATACAAGATACATAATAATAAATAGACCATACAGAACAAAAAAGAGAAGTTGGGTCAGAATGACTGTAGAGGGAAAGGAATAGCATCCAAACACCCTCCCAAGCCATCCAAAATTTGAGGCAGTCAGAGAAGTCTCTGTAATAAATAGTGCAGGAGGAGGCCAAGACAAAAGTGAGTGACAATTCCCACAAGGGAGAAAGGGAAGGAGTATGTCCAAAACATATTAAAAAAAAGTTGAATCACACCAGGCACAGAGCATCTTCAGCCAGAGTCTGGGATTAGATACCATATGAATGGAAGTGAGAAGAGGTGGAAAGGCAATGATGATATGACACCCATAGTAGGAACCAATCTACTGAAAAACAGCCCTGCTAAAAAGACAACAGATCTACAGCAAGTGAACGTCATTTACGAGTACAAGTGTAATAAAGGAGACTGCGAGCTCCTGGCAAACGCCTCCTACATTGGAATGACTACCACAACCCTGTCAAGACGCCTAACAATGCACTTACAAAATGGAGCCATCAAAGAACACTGTGCCTGCATCCACAACCAAAAACTCACACGTTAGGACCTAGTATAAAACACCAAAGTAAACCGCCGATTTAACGACTTCACAACTCTTCAAATTCACGAAGCAATAAAAATCCTACAGCAAACTCCCACGATCAACAAACAATCGACAGGAACAGCACGCACACTGCTGCTTCTTGGCGAGAAACCCCCAAGCCACAATACAACATTCCACCAATTAACGCCTCCCACGAGCTAGATACCACCACCTGCTTACCTATACCTATAAATATATATATATATATATAT
>NW_013665908.1:592798-600004 GCF_000517525.1 Limulus polyphemus
TATATATATATATATATATATATCAACAGCAGCAAGTTAAGTGCAAATCATTTGTTACTGTGCAAGTAGCTAAGTATCAAATGTCACTTACTACTTTCAACCAAATAACGATGATAGTTGTTTACTCAGAAACATGACACTTTAAGTAACTGTACAATCATGATATTTACATATTTAGCATTTCAAAATGTGAAACAATGAAAATAGAAAAAAACAAAATATATTAAAATTATCAATATATAAAAGCTATTGAACCTTTAAGAAAAATTCCTGTATGAATGGTCTAAAAAGACATCAGACTGGTAATAAAAAAGTAAGCCCAGCATAACATATGGACAGCAAGGGAACTTTTGCCATTTGGTCCTTCACACCCACCTGCTGAAAAAAGGGGAGGTAAAGATTTAAACCAACCCTTCATTTTTCAGGAATTCTTGTAAAATACTGGCCTCCACTACTGCTGACAGCAACTAACTCCATAAATTAATCACCATGTTAGAAGGATAAAACTGTCTTAACTGGAGTCTAGTTTGTCTTTTCTAAATCTATTGTCTATAAAATATAGCACATAGAAATCAGAGCCTTTATCCTATCAATGATCAGATAATCTTGTAAGATTCAATAACATCACTTTTTATCCTTCTCATCTCAAGAGAAAATAAGTTCAGAGATAAGAAGACCCTTCCACTCCTGGAATCATCATATCACTTTCCTCTGAACCCATTTCAATAAGTCAATGTCCTTTTTCAGATAAGGAGGTCAGAACTGTACACAACATTCCAAGTGAGATCTAACTAGTGATTTGTATTGAGACATTTCTGTCTTTTGGCTTGTTATCAATACACCTATATATACATCTTAAAATTCCATGACTTTACTACTAGTAACAATACACTGGCTTGATGGCTAAGTAATTATCTTGCACCATGCCAAGATTCTTTTTTTTTTCAGTCATATTACCGAGTACATTCCCATCTACATTAAATGTGTGAAACAAAATAAAAACTATGTCTTTGTCATTGCTATTGTATTTTGATGTTTTTATATTTCTTTTATACAACATGGAACAACATGGACTCTTTTTGTCATGCTCCTTTTAAGAAAAGAATAAAAACTCACGGATACAAAATAATTCCTGCCATAAACTGTTACTAAATGTTGAACAGCAACTGGCTTCTTACTTCTCACTACTCTATTTAACTTCCAGATTTAATTTCTTTCAATTCTCAACAGTCACAGATTATCTTCTTGAAAAACTGATAGATTTTACCACTGCACCACCTAGCAATTGCTAAAAAGTAAGATACAAGTGAAACTGAAATAACGATATTCGACACTACACATAATCTAGAAGGATACTTGATGCTTTTGTTTACAAGCAAACCTAAATAAGCATTAAAATAACTTATTGAGAAAAACAAAATTGAATTTCAACATAAACAAGAAAACCTGACTTTCAATAAAACTGAAATAACGATATTTAACACTAAACGTAATCTAGAAGGATACTTGATGCTTTTGTTTACAAGTAAACCTAAATAAGCATTAAAATAACTTATTGAGGTTTCAAATTTAAGCACAAAGCTACACAATGGCTGTCTGTGCTCTGCCTACCACGGGTATCGAAACCCGGTTTCTAGCATTGTAAGTCCGCAGACATACCGCTGTGCCACTGGGGGGCAACTTATTGAGAAAAACAAAATTGAATTTCAACATAAACAAGAAAACCTGACTCTTTCAATAAAATTCAAACATACATCTATAAAACTATAGTATGATACATAGTGCATTTTATAAACATACTTCAAACAGAAATCAATTCACTGTAATAATTTTAATCTAAATACATTTCCTAATGATTTAAAATCTCAAAGTAACAAAGTTTAATTACATTTTGAAATCCAGTATTACCTTTATTTTGTGGAGGTATACCTTATCATCCTCAGCATATTCATTCTGAAGACATGATAAATCACAAAGAGGTCCAATCAGAGGGACCACATCTGCAATCTGAGTAAACATACTTGTAAGTTAGTCTAATACTTTGTAAAATGTACAAAAGCTATACAGAAATGTTTGATATAAAAATTAATATCAACCTTGAATCACAGCAAACTATCTACTTAGATCAAAACTAAAAATTAACATATTAAATTCCCTAGAACCATCCTGAACTTAGCCACAGAAATATTCTGAATAAAAGGTAAATATCAGTCATTATTAACTTCTTTTAATTTAAAAAACATCTTAACCAAAATATTTTCCTAACAATAAAATTTGTATTACTACCAACAAAATGCAATACTTTTCATATCAGTAAATATGCAGTGCTTAAAATAAATTTAAGTATTTACAACTTATAAAAGGAAAAGTTCATACAACAACTCTTTTGAATTAAAAAGTACATGTATGTTACTTCTAGCATTTTTATTATTGCAGTACAGTTTGGCACTTCACTGTTACCAGATAATGATAAAAAAATGTACTGAGAAACATGATTACATATTTTCAACATACTAATTTCATCAGATTTTTGTTTATTAATATTATTATGATAGCTTACCTCTCTTTCAATTTCTTTTTCTTGTGCAAGAATAGCTTCATCTTGGTTATCATCTGAGCCTACAAATTACAAGTGATCCAAAAAAATCAAAATTTCTCATACATGTAACTTTAATTTTGTTTAAAGCAGCATTATCTGGTGAAGATTCTTTAATAGTCAGAGACCCAAACAACCTATACAGGGTTGGAGCTGACACTCTTTGCTACAACTTGTAGGCCACTGTTCTATTAAAGTTTAGACCCTCACAGGTTATAATCAAGCAGTCTGCTCATCTCGTACTATATAAGAAATGGGGTCATTTTGATGATATTGTTATAATGTGTACTATCATTGGGCAGGTTTTCTTAATCATTTGTGAAAATAATACAAGATCCAGTACATATTAATTTATTTCTTATTTTTCTATGATGTTTCTAGAGTCATGTTCACTTGTAAGTTGTAGGCCTAACTTCAAATGTTTTAATATACACTGCAAGATGTATGCCTAACTTAACTTAATAACTAGTTTTGTTAGATAATATATAATTCATCAACTAATTGAATAATAGAATAAACACAATGGTTCTCACTGAATACTCATTCACTGTTTACTATCTGAACTGTTTACTCATATTTATATCTGTATCCTAGTTTCTAGACATTGTTTCTCTCGATCATTACATCATCATTACAAACAGCACTTCCCTCTAACAAATAAATTACAACACTGAAATAACAGCTTACAGCAATATTATCCTGAAAAAATACCGTGAAAATTCCATAAATATCAGAGAAAAGTTGTTTTAGCCAATTAATTTTTCTACTATTTCAACTTTGTTTTATGAAAGAGGTGCACTTGACTTATAAGATATTTTTCAATAAAAGTTTGAAATTACATAGACTGCCATAATAAACACTTATTTTTACATTATCTCCTGTAATTATTTTCTTCTGAAATTTTAAATTTGGGTGTTTAATGTTTAATAAATTAATTTTTAACTACTATGATAGTAAAATGCCTTTGAAATAACATACTTAATGAAATAAACTCGTATAAAAGTTTCCAAAATTGTATAAGAATGGTTTTATAATGACACTGAAAATCACCACATAATATTAAGTTATTTCAAAATGCACATAAAAAATCATTCATTTTTAAATTAACTTTATCTTATAATACAGATCCACTTTATTTTGTTATAATTGGATAATAAAACTGATCATTACTGTTGCAAAACACTTGGATTGCACCCATTTTCTTAAACAGAAGAATGAAATTTTAAACCTGCGCAAGAATAATATAAGTATCTATAATAAACTAAGAAGGCTTTTACAAAACCAATTTTAAACTAAACTATATATATAAAATAAATAAAATGTATTAGTCATACAAACATGATAGTGGAAGACAGGTGTTACGGGTGACTTATCTAACCTGTTTTATCATTAACAGAGGTTCCAACTTATTGTCAAGCCTCTGATTTATCATACTACACTTTTTCTAAGTTAACTATTTCATCCAAGTAGACCTAAATTAAAGTGGTTAACCTATAGAAATACACTATAATAGGACCTCTTTACTTTCTCTCGCCCCACTCATATAAAAACAAACAAGACAGTCTGCAAAACATGTAATATAAACAAATTCATAAATGAAAAAAAATATTAACATTTTCTGACATGCATCTTGATTTTTATAAGAATCATAATCGCTAGTGTCAATACTGTGAAATGTGAATGAAAAACTGTACTGTCATGATTCACAAAAGAATACATCCATATATTCTTCAATTTTAATCAATTACTTGTAAATAGAAAATATTTTGAACTACATTATATGTTTAGTATATTTTTGTTTCAATAAATGACTATCAATATGTATTTTGTTTGTGGAAGTTTTTAACACTTCCAAAGTTTACCAAGTAGCTATTTGTGTTTGACTATATTGAATTAAATAACCAATAAAAGATTAACAATTATTAAAAACACATAAGAAAATCACTGATATAGTGCCCTTCTTTCCAGAAATGGAACTCAGGTGATGGAAGCTGCATGACTCAGGCAGCCTGAGAAAATGAGTGCAGAGCAAACTTTGAATCCTACTAATGCTGGAATTTCTATGTTACAGAAAACAGAATGTGAGGATACATGTACATTAATGTTTATTTCATATATGTGTTTGACTTTCACACAAAGCAACTCGAAGGCTATCTGTGCTAGTCATCCCCAATTGTTAAGTGATAGCTAATCAATATCACTCTTCTCCAACTCAAAGAAAACTCTAACAAAATACTGAGATTTGACTGCCATTCTTATAACACACCATTACCCTAAAGTATGGATCACAACGTTTGTCAAGAGTCACAAGATGTGAACCATGGAACCACAGATTCCCAGTTTAGAACTCTACCCACTGGGCCATGTTCTGTTCTATTATGTTTATATATATATGGCAAGATTTCCAGCAAGCAGGCCTATTGATTCTAATATAACAGGCTTTCACCTTTCAAAAATAAGTGTCTAGAAAATTGAAGGTGGTGGTGTCATGTTAAATAATTTTAAGAGCTTTTCTTGACCTTGGATCCCTGGCTATACAGTACAAGTTAAATTTAGGAAAACAAATGTTTGAACACACTCGAAAGCAGAATACATTAAAATACAAACACAACTATTTTTTCAGTTTCTGTTGTATTTCTACTATGAAAATTACATTAAATAAGATGTTCAAATTCAGGCATATAAATAATTTCCAGTACAATGAAATGAAACTACCTGTCATTAATTGTCCCTAAAAGTAAAAATTAAATATATTAGCTTAATTTAAACAAAGGTCTGTGATATAAGCTATGTATAAGTTATAACATCAATACGACAATAGGCCTATAGTATATGGTTCTAAATCCTATCTATTCTTCCAACTTTAGTTCTATAAATATTATAAAATTCATAGGATTCGTGCTCCAGAAGTTAAATACTCAAATAGGGAGTTATAAGAATACCACTCATATGCTTTTTATTTTTAATCGCTGTACAGGAATATTCACATAACTCATTAACTGTTTATGTAGACATTCACTCATGATTCAGTATCAGTATCATGAACCAGTTTGTTTTTTTAACTCGTGTACATGGTAACACTGTAAATGTAATGTTGTCTTAGTTTACTAAGGGTAATATCATTTATTTTGAAATTGACATTTTAAATAATCTTTTCCTGAAAATGAAGTTCTGTTTTTCAGTCTTATAAAATTAAAAATAAATATTTGACTTCGTTTGGGTTTGAAATTTTTTTCGTGACAACTTGACTCAGGTAATACACCAAATCGTAAGCCATGCTATTAATGTTACAGTTTTGCAGGTTAATTTTAATGTTTACAGTTAAATACTTACATTTTTCATTCCAAGATCTTTTCTCATTTATTCTATTTTTCATTGCATTCTGTTCATCACTACTCTTAACACTATCGTCTGCCATTTTCAATATCAAAAAGAACGCCCTCTGACAACAAGATAAAAATATAGCTTATATTTTTCTTACTTCTAATACTTTTGTGATGCATTCTGTGATTCTGAGCTTTAATTGATTATTAGAACTATAGTAGTATAATTATTATAGATCTAATAAACAATTAAAGCTAAGAACCACAGAATGTATCACAAAAGTATAATTAGATATAAGTTTTGAATATTTGATATGTTTTAGTATTAGTAAGATAATTTATGAACGTTTATCTAAAATCAAGAGTGGGCATTTTCCAATTTATATTGATGTAGAGTTACCCATCTGTTTCTTTTATGTATGTATATTAACTATGTTTTTCAATATATACACCTCCCAGTGAATCAATACGCTGTCCAACAAAATGATGAAACACAATTAATCTTGTGGTACTTCAGGACTGGGAATATAACGCACAGAGGTATCTAATCTCCACAATAATGAGAGATTAGATTACTTAATTTACAGAAGGAAAAGTGTTATGATTCGCTGCAGATTTAAATTAACAGAGTATATCCGGGAATGTAAAGCACACACAAAAATTCACTTATTCGGGATATGGTATTTAAGTATACTGATGTCCAATAGAAAAGTATCAAGTACCTATGATAATCAGGTTCTAAAAATAGTATGCAAAGAGTAAAATTAACACGGATAGCAAAGGAAAACAAGTTGACACAAAAGTGCAAATAAAGAAAATATTTATACATGCAACAAAAATAGTATTTCTGGGGTCTTACTTATACCGGCTGGTTTCGATGTTCTTTGTATGACTTCGTAGTTACTGGAGCATGAGGAAGCAAGTCTGCGTGATACGACAGGAATAAAAGTGATGATCATACAGCACTGTTAGTGTTAAATCAGATCAAAAGTCCTAGTTTGATATCCCACAATCTTCGATTATCTACTTCACCAATCATTCCATTTCTACTATTATACTGGTTTCTATTGTTGGGCTGGTTCTTTTGGATTGCCCCCAGTGGCACAGCTGTATGTCTGTGAACTTACAACTCTAGAACCCAGGTTTCGATACCCGTGGGCAGAGCACAGATAACCCATTGTGTAGCTTTGTGCTTAATTACAAACAAATATTTTGGATTATTCGATTTAAAAACTAATAGTGATTCAAAATCAAGTTCAACTAAAGATAATAAAAATGGTTTACTCT
>NW_013665908.1:600872-617817 GCF_000517525.1 Limulus polyphemus
GATTATTCGATTTAAAAACTAATAGTGATTCAAAATCAAGTTCAACTAAAGATAATAAAAATGGTTTACTCTTTCAATTTCAAATTCCACTTTTAACATAACCAATGTTGGCCGTTAAGCGTTACTTCACAAATAGAACACGTCTAACAGAAATTTCTCTTACTTGCTAATTTCCTATCTCTATTTCTTCATACAAATATGAAATCATTCCAGTGGATATGGCACATAAACAGGATCAAGCAAGATACGTCCTTGTAGTATGTAACTACATCATCAGGAGTAAAAAACTATGTGATAAGAGGATAATTTTATAAAGCAAAGGTTTAACTCGTTGTAATCTGTGAGGGTGTTATGAGTATTGTACATAAGAAGTCAATATTTCTTTCCAAAATTGTGCATTATTGCCAGCTAACCCTCCATCTCTATTTAACAAAAAGTATTTATTATAGAGCACAACATTTCTATTGATTCTCTAATATTTAAATCACTTTAGATTCATTTGAAATTATTGTTTCGTACCATTGTATTGAATGATCTGTTTCAACAATGTGCTCAATAAGAGACGAAATTAGCTCTTCTTTTTTTTTTTTTTTTTAGGTCCGCACATAACCTCTATGTTTAGTAAGACGATATTTCAAGTTACGTTTAGATTGGCCAATATATTTTTTGCTGCGTTCACACCTAATTTGATATATACCCTTTTTTCTCTAAAATGTCTTTTTTATCTTTGATGCTAGGAAGTATTGTTTTAATTTTGTTAAATGGTTTAAAATTTAGAATAAAATATTTTTTTCTGAATACATTGGCAATTGGGCTAGTTATACCTTGTATATGTGATAATACTACTGTACTGATAATTTTATTATCATA
The DNA here is from genome assembly GCF_000517525.1 of Limulus polyphemus. Classification (NCBI taxonomy): domain Eukaryota; kingdom Metazoa; phylum Arthropoda; class Merostomata; order Xiphosura; family Limulidae; genus Limulus; species Limulus polyphemus. Next base: position 601,743 of record NW_013665908.1, read on the forward strand.
GACATTGTTTAATCTAGTGCATTGCTTGATAAAAATTGAATGGTATTTTCTTTGTATTATACGTTCAACTATATCAACATTATAACCTCTGTCGTTAGCAATGCTTTTTATATAATTTAATTCGTTTTCCAAATTAGTAGAATCAGAAAAAATTTAAATGCACTGTCTGTATAAGTATGAAAAGCTGCTAATTCTTGAGAAAATGGGTGACATGATTTTTGATGTGGCGGCATGGAGACTGAATATGTTCTCCGATAAACAGTTGTGGAAATAGTTCCATTATAATTTATTTTAACAAGTACATCTAAAAAAGTAAACAATTATCTTTGTATTAAGCAATTTATTTAGACTATCACCACGTTTTTTAGTTGTTTTTTTACTGCAAAAGCGTTCAGCTCAATTACCTAAGCCTTATATAGGTGCGAGACGTAAACAATAGGATCTAATTTGCCTAGCAACAACGAAAAAACAAGAACGTGCCCTAATTTTTTTCGTTTTTGCTAGACAACTTGTGATTCGAATTGTTCCGTTAGATCATGTTGTTTACTAAACGTCTCGCACCTTTATAAGGCTTAGGTAATTGAGCCGAAAGCTTGTGAATTAATAAAAACTAAAAAACGTGGTAATAGTCCAAATAAACTACTTAATACAAATAAGAGTACTCACATTGAAAGCCTGAAAGTTACTTAAACAATTATCTTGTTCAATCTTATACGTAAACTGAATTAACTTAGAAGGATCAACATGGTTTGGATAATCAGCAAATGTTTTTAACTCAATATCTTCATGCCGTCAAACCAAGAAAGTGTCTTCAACAAATCTAATCATGTTTTAAAAAAGCATTATCAAGAGCAATACGTTCGAAGCTATCCATATAAAGGCCGCATAGGAGTGAAGAAAGAGAGGAACCCATGGCTAATCCAATATTCTGCTCATAATACTTTTCATTGACTTTGAAAAAATAATTTTCAACACACACTTTAGTTAAATAAAAAATGTCAACAATTTTGATTGGAGAAATGAAAGCAATTAATAGTACCTTCCACCGGGACTTTAGTAAACAATGAAACTACATCAAAGAAAAAAAAAGATACCTACTTATCAGAAGAATTAAGTTTAATGTTCTTATTTTTCTTGCCCCTCCCCCCAGTGGCACAGCGGTATATCTGTGGACTTTTATTGCTAGAAACTGGGTTTTGATACCCGTGGAGGGCAGAGTACAGATAGCCCTTTGTGTAAATTACACTTTTCGAGATAAAACACCTTAAAACTTTAAGTTTTATTTAATGGCGACGTTTCGAGCAAATGCTCTTTTTCCAGGCAGAACACAGATAGTGACGAACTACTGCAGAATGTTTTGAAAGTGAACAATACACGAGAAATAAACAATATAGTGTTGACAATGTAACAAGTCTAAAGAAAATAGTGACGAAATAATGAAGGAAATATATAATTATACAAATATATAATTAAACGGTTAATATCGGAAAGTTTAAAAAACTATTAAAAATCATTTAAAAAAGAAAGAAAGAAAATTAATGTTAAAATTTATAAAAAACTGAAACGTTCGTTGATACTAGAGGGACTTATACAGCCTAATTTGAAAATGATTTCTTTTTCAATTCTGATTCTTTTAATGGTGTTGGAGGGGGCATGTCTTAGGGCAGTTACTCTGAAATTAAGGATGGAATGATTCGCTTTGTTAAAGTGTCGAGCTACAGGTTTATCTAGATCTTTAATCAAAATGCTACGCAAGTGTTCTCGTGTGCGTTCAGAGAGCATACGGCTGGTTTCTCCTATGTAGATGTGGTCACAGTAGTTACAAATAAAACAATAAATTAAACATGTAGAGGTACATGTGAAATGGCTATTAACAGTATAGGTTGACTTAGGGCCCTTAACAGATGTTCTATGATCGATGTAATGGCAAGTGTTGTATCTGCTTCTCTGGCAATTGTACGTACCAATTTCTGTGTGACATGGTTGTTGTATGTTGTTCAGAAGTTGACTGTGGACGAGTAAAATTTTAATGTGTAGCCCTTTGTGTAGCTTTGTGTTCAACAACACCATTTAATTTACTCAACAAATTCAGCGCAGATAGTCCTCGTGTAGCTTTGCGCGAAATTCAAAACAAACACACTCAACAAATTCAACATAATTTTTAATAGTAGGTATATTTTTTCTTACTACTCAAATATGAAAACCGTTGAGCAATGTACTTTGCAACATATCGTGACAATGTGCCTATATTTGATACAATACGTCTAAAACTATTGTTTAACATATGGATCTTAAGTTATTGTTTGAAGTTAAGCACAAAGCCACACAATGGGCTATCTGTGCTTTGCCTACCCGGTTTCTAGCGTTATAAGTCCGCAAACACCGCTGTGCCACTGGGGGACCGGATCTTAGGTAAAGAGTAAAAACGGGGTGGACAAAAATTGGAGGGATCAAACTCTTTTTTGTTTGTTTGTTTTTTGTTCAGTTGACAAAGTTATACATTCATCAACATGTTTTTTTTTATCATGTTATGGAATTTTGTTGTAGGATCCCTTCTAAGGGCAACATACGAACCATCATTTAACAACTGATCTACACTAGAAATGTAATCACATTTGTTCAACACCACTACACACCCTCCTTTGTCAATCTGTGTAACAACAATATTATTGTTATTCTTTAAGGACTGCAAAGCTGTTATATTTTTATTTTTTTCTTGTTTCGTCAAATTACTATTCATTTTAATGTTTCGTTTTGACATTATATCTTAGCATCGATATCGAATAATAGTCTTAATTTTACTATATTTAATTTGTTCAACGTTGGATTCAATATTAGTTACTAAATCTTTAACAGGTAAAATCTGTGGGGTTACTGCAAAATTTAAGCCTAAACTGAATACATTAATTTACATGTTTGTAAGGTTGGCATCGGACTTATTAATAACTTTTGGGTTACATACTAATAATACTTCAAAAGTTTCCTTTTTCTTAGGCGTACATAAAGATTTAAACTTGATATCCAGTTGCTTACTATATTGTTCATTTTATTTTCCACTTCTGTTCCAACAATAATTCTCATAACAGTATCTTCTCTAACACATTGAATATACTTCTATAAACAGTAGCTTCTAGTGTAGAGATTTCACTTCTTTTCTCTTCTTTCTTGATCTTTAATAATTTTCATTTAGTTTTCCAGAAGACATGTTGTACGTCTTCCTTTTTGATTACGGTTGAAACTAACGAATTTTGGTATTATTGTTTCTGCACGTAACTAAAAATTTTAGTTGCGTTAACTTGCTCCGCTGTCACAGTAACTATTTCGCCGAATGCTCCGTTATTAGATTTAATGGAGATTCAATTACGGCAACTTGTGCAATAAATTGTAAAATATAAAACGTTTTTATTCCTGATTATGGTAGCATAAAGCGTATTTGGTTTGTTCTGAATTTCACGCAAAGCTACACGAGGGCTATTTGCGTTAGCCGTCCTAAATTTAGCAGTGAAAGACTAGAGGGAAGGCAGCTAGTCGTCGTCACCCATTGCCAACTCTTGGGCTACTCTTTGACCATCACATTGTAACGCCCCCACAGCTGAAAGGGCGAGCATGTCTGGTGGGACGGGGATTCGAACCCACGATTCTCAGATAACGAGTCAAGCGCCCTAACCACCTGATCTACGTGATCTAACGACAACTAAATTAATCAAAGAATCTGATAAAGATAAAGCATTTGTTGTCATGCGTAAACTTATGGAACACTTTCATGATTATACAACATGCATCTCACTATACAAACCAACCTCACTAAGAAAAAGCTAAATAATTACTCAAAGGTTTGACACTTCACAAATCAACCTGTCAAAGTAGCTTTTACAAGGTCTAAGACAATCGGACAGACGTACACCGAAAATCTATGGTATATATATAAATACCATAAATATAATATACCATTAAAACTCATATAACTCGTGAACGTTCTACATCCATTCTTAAAATTAATGGATATTTAAAGGATTGTTTCTTAACTCTAGACCTAACAAACGTCGTACTATAACCAAACAGTGTGTTTATTATTCCGTACGTCGGTAAAATCTCTTCACTACATAAATACAAAAGGTAGTTAAAAAAATCTTACCCTCCGATAGAGTTGTACAAAAGCCAGCTCACACCTTACAACAGACAAATTTTGTTTACAGCTGTAAAGAAGTAAAAAAGGAACGTTGTCTAACTAAATCTGATGGTATTGGAGATCAGTGTATGTCAGAATTAAAATATAATTCTTCGCCAATTGTCAAAATAAAAAGGCTTTTACTTATATTTCTTAATAGTATAAATATTTACTATGTTGTTCTTGGGCTTAGGATTCTTCTACAGTAGGTGTCTGTGATTTGTTAGCGATAAATTCAACGATGAATAAACAGCACGCACTTCACTTGTTTTCAAAATAACAATTGTGGCGCGAGTTACCGTAATCGTTTGGTCTTCTTCTTCTTCTTCTTTTTTTTTGAAGATCCTCTGCTCCTTTTGTCAAAATGCACTCAGATTGATTCAATTACTTTTGAACCACGCTTTGACTGAATAAAATCATTTTTCTTCTCTTCTTTTCTACTGTTAATTTCACTCTAACATATTAAACATTAGGCCTATCACTTCTATGGTAGTTAACTTTATTCTTTTTTTGCTATTATCTGTCTGCCTGCTGCTTCCTGCTCGTCTCACGCTATTTATATCTTTATTACCTAATCGTCTGTCTACCTTCTATATTCTCGACGTCAATAAATATACATCAAAGAATTATTAACAAAACTTCCTACAATCATCTGCTTTTAACTCATGTTATAACAAAAACTAAACAATAATAAAACATTCACTCACAAGACTAAATGAATAACACTACCTGAACGAAACAATCTTTTATATCATACCAGTGTATTGTTTGTAAAACAATTTATGCACTAAAATATCGATTTTGTTCTAAAATTATATTGATGAAATAGGCGGACAACTACACGGTCGTGTTGCTGAACATTTTCCTATAATCTACAGATTGTAACTCAACAGAAGAACCCCAGCTCAACACCTCTGTGATATACATGTTTTTGTTTTGTCTCAACCAATACGAATCTTTTCTCCACCGTCAGAATACTTGCCTTTCCTTCAACAAAAACATACATAGAAGCTTTATTAGTTTCTTTATTTCAGTATACAATCAAATGAAAGAAAAAGGTTTGTATTTGTAATGCAATAAATATCCAATGTTTATTTCAAAACTTTCTGAATTCTTTTATTATCAATATATATTCACTGGGACAGATATATGATATAATATGAAGCAACTGTGCACTCTGTGATAAAAGCATGAAATTTGGCAAGATGCTAGATAAATATATATATATATACTAAACATCTTCAGAGAAGGAGTAAAGCTGCATTAACAATAGTATGGCAGTCATCTTAGATTTCAAAATGGCTACCATCTGTAACCAATACATTTAATATCACCATTTCTAAGTCACAAAAGAGGTTGATTTCAATAGTAATTAATGCCCACGTATTTGGTACCAAAAGAGCTTGATTGGGACAGTTTTAATGGGCCAGTTACATTGTATTTAAATATGGTTGTCACCTAATGAAGATAACCGTCAATTTTAACTAGTATTGACCATATCAAACTTTACCATGTATATCTTCATCTAAGCAAATAAAATGCAAGTTTGTTTTCCTTTAATTGGTGAGGACGATGCTTGATAATGTTTTGAATACCTTAAATAGCTTAGTACTTACATATTGGCAATATTGGCTCAGTATACAAGTTGTGTACATTGAACTACAGTAAATACAGACTCCAGAGTGCACAGAAGCGGAAATCTACAGTGGAGGATCCTGCCAGCTTGAAGGAACATAAGAAAATACTCGCGAGAGTGACTCATTTGCCAATAAATTAGACACTGAAATATAATGTTTTTTTGTATGTCAATACCGACGCATTCGACTCCCTTCATGAAATTCATGCTTTTTGCGTGAATACCTATATTTGCCAGTATGTTCTCGTTTAAACACCAAGCTTATTTAGTGTCTTGTAGCTATTGTATAATCACAGAAGTAGCGATGAGAATGTTAATGCATCTAGGAAGCATTTGTCTAAGACAAAGGAAAAATGTTTAAGGTAATTCCTCCAACATAGGAAGCACTGCTGCAACGCACAAAAGAACTTCCTACTAGGCCAGTCACATCTGGAGTAAGTCATTCAACTGTGCTCCTAAAGAATTATCTCACAGTAAGTGGGGCTGGGAAAGTAACAACAAAAAGGAATGGTAATCATTGTGTTCTCTGCTTCTAGAAGCCAGCAGTTCTTATAAGGAGCTATTGAAGTGTGATTGTTGTCAGATTTTTATTGGGTTGAATTCTTTGCAATGACTTATTGGCGATAAATTTCAACAATAAATGGACCGCACCCAATCCATTTGTTTTAAAATAACATATTCAAAACAAGTCAGACTTATGTACATAAATTCGTTTCACTATTGGTTATCACAGTTGTACCCAGAGCTTTAAATAATTGTTTCTTTTTTTTTTTTGTCAAAGTCTACACATGCGGGCTCAGTTACTTTAGAATACCCTTTGAGAATACAAATTCTTCTTCTCTGCTCTATTATTACAATACAATCTGCGAGTATTACACTTTAAAAAGTCGCCACTATACACACTTTATGGCTTAATTCCCGATCACTCAGTCTAACTTCACTTTTCCACTTATATTTTTATTAACTTACTTACTTTCACTAACATGGTCGTCTATATATATATATTGCCTGACTGAGGCCTAGAACTTTCTACAAACTACAAGAAGTTATGACATAACAATACACACTTAATGCAACGACAAAAATTCCGACGTCAACTGACAACAATTAAACTACAAAGAAAATTATTGGTAAATAGTTACGTAAGCAAACCTGCGATAATTTATACCTTCTAAAAATACTAAATTTAACACTTGCTCTTAATAACTATCTAAATCATAATTCTGGTATAAAATTTAAATGAAACAGTCTTGTATATCTAATAGGGAGCCAACTAAACTACAAATGCAGCAAAACTGGCCTGAACTGCAAGATTCTCTGTAATCGACATGGAGGCTGGTCACGACATTGACTTTATGTAAAAATGTCACGCACCACCTACTTCAATGGGGAAGAGGAACTACAACTATTTAGTTAATACATAATATACTTCGAAAGTATAGCATTTCATCTGATAAATCCTTAATAAAATTGATATAGTATCTTAAGTTTAATATTGTGCTCAATTTACCAAAAATTTGAGTTGTCATAAAAAGTTATTATGATCAACCAGATATGTTTATTGGTCACATTGAATGTAATGATTTCATACTGACTACGTTGATAATGCATATCCATCAATAAGCAGGTTTAGTCGTTGAAATTGTGTTTCTATTAGCCTATAAGTCAGTTATGGTCAAAACAACTGAACTTGACGTCCATATTAAAGTCCAAAATGACTGACACATTATAAATACTCTAATCAAAATTATTGCACACAAAAATATGGGGATAGCTACATAAATCAACCTTATATGTGCCTCAGAAGTATAGGTTTTAGGTATATTGGTTGCCAATTGTGGCCATTTTGAAATTCAAGATGATGGTCGTAATAAGGCTATTTCAGTTTGTATCTCTCTCTCTGAAAGTTTTTAGTATATGCATTATTGTGCAAAAGTGTTAGGACAAAGTCAAATATTAGATTTCAGGCTACTTTCTAGGAACAATGGAAGGAAAACACAGGTGAAACATCAACATTTTATTAATCTTCATATTTAGTACAACAGAAACTCAGTGGAAGTGTTTGAGTTCAGCAAACAGTAAATATTTTGTGTCCCTTTTTTGCGTTAATAAATGCAGACAGTCTTTCATGCATTGTTGCAACATACTTAATCAAAGTGTCTTTTGGAATTTTACTCCAAATGTCTCTAATACACTCCCATAAAAATTTTTGGAATTAACTTTTAATTTGTCAATTTTTTGATCTATCAAATCCCAGATCTGCTCAATTGGGTTGAGACTGGGGCTCTGTGGGGCCATTGCATCATTTGAATGATTTCAGCCACTTCTTTCTTAGCTAAGTAATTTCTGCATAGGTTGGGTGAGTATTTGAGGTAATTATCTTCTTTGTAGTAGAATCCTTTACCAATAATACTCAAACCACTGGACATACCATAACGGATCAGTATCTGATGGTGCTTGCACTGGTCCATTATTCCATCTATTTTGTAAATATCTCCTATCGCGTAGCAGAAAAATACCCCGAAACTATCACACTACCTCCTTCATGCCTCATGGTAGCTGCTATGCATTGAAGTAAGTATCTTTCACCTTTCTTCCGCTGGACGTACAACCTACGCTTTGAACAAAGTATTTTAAACTTGGACTCATCCGCCTATAACATTCTTTTCCAATTATCAACAGTTCAGTTTTTTGTACTTTTTTAGCAAATTTCAGGCTCTTGACAATATTTGGACATCAAAGTAAAGGTTTTTAAACTGCTACACGAACAAATATTTCATTCTCGTTGAGTTGTTCTTGATACTGTAGATCTGGGCACTTTTCTGTCATTTGGTACATGGTCGTTTATCTCATGCTTGAGATCAGTGGCAGTCTTCCTTCTGTTCCGAAGGCTGCATAAACGAAGATACTTAATATCAGTATTATTGAGTTTAGGTGTTCTGACTTTTCCTTTCCTATTTTCAAATTTACCTGTATCGGTCTCACGATCAAGGGTGTACTTGACAGTGTTTGGGGAGTATTTCAAGTCTCCAGCAATTTGTCATAGAGTCCAATCAGTATCATGTAAAACTTTTATGCTAATTCTCTGCTTTACTGACAATTCTCTACGCATTTTGGGCTGTGGCATGACAAGAAAACTTCATATATATATAGTATTAAACATTGTTTTTATCAAGGTTTATTTGTGGAGTGCTATTAAATTGATTTCTTCTAGCATATACCGGTACCATATGCTAGCTTCTTTTTATATAGTTAAGACACTGCTTGGGGTACCATAACAGTTATTTCAGACCCTAAATTTGATCAGTATGTTCATTCAAGTAGAACCCTTATGACATGCCCTTGGTACAAGTATATGGGAATTTTAAAGAATGATAAGTATTCTCACCCAGTCTCATTCAATTGTCAACAGGGATCAGAGAAGCATTACCATAGAGTTGAAATTTACATTCTGTAATGGTCATGGAAGAATTAGCCCTATAAAATGAAAAGAATAACAAAATATTCTCAAGTCCTAACACTTTGCACAGTACTGTATTTATCTAACGTCATGCTAACTTTCATGCATTTATCACAAGGTGTACAATTGTTTCAAAAATTTGCCCCACAATTTTTTACTTTTATAATAATGCTCTGTAAGTATGGTTTTATAACAATGTTATTTCTAACATCTCTCGGATCATGTTTTGGCAAACACCAAGTGAAAGATAATATTTAATCGGTAATTTAACCTAACTTATCATGTCAATCTGTTTTGTAAGAGCCATGATGAAGCCATAATGGTGAAACGTATGTTGGTTCGATTAAATAGATTATTTCTTGAATATTGCGGCCGATTTTTTTATATTAACCTAGTTATGGCTTGTTGTGAAAAGTATTAAGAAATTTTCAATCGTATTATTTAATAGGATTTGTAAAATCTTCAACATAGATTAAAACCACTAGAAAACTTTTCTCCATTCTTTTCCTAATGAATGTTAAAACGATGTCAACCAGATAGCGCTGTTGAAGCCTTTTATGCAGCTGTCGTAAGAATAAAAATTACTACGAAACAAATTTTAGCTACAGGTGATATGTAGTATCGGTAACAACCTCATCGACCCGTGTGGGTGTATTTAATAAAGGTAAAATCGCTGTCACTTTTTTTTTTCTGTGGGGTGTCACCTATGTTGTTTTAACGTATAAAGGGAAAATTTATATAAAAGACCATCATCAGCAATGCAGTAATGATGACTGAATAAAAATAACCAAAAGCAGATTTATTCTAAATATATAATTGACACATGTACTTTCGATTGTTTTGTAAAAACAATAAATAATAACATTTTTGAAACATTGAGAATTTAATGATATATTTCGACTTCTTCATATTTCAGAGTTTAAACTTTAAAGTGAAATATTAGTTTTTGCATTGAATGAACTTGTCACCATCTCATTTGTAGAGATCAGGTAAGTAACTCGTTAGAGGATTTGACGAGAGTATTTATCTGAGGTCATTGGAGAAACTACTATTTTCTCTTGCCAAGCGATTCTGTTGTGTAGGATGTGTTGAATTTGTAGGTTTTGCAGAAGTCTACTGGTTCTGAGGTTTATAACGTGTGCTGTTGCAAATTTACACGAACTGTTTTTCACTTGAAAAGGTGAGCTTTATAATATTACTACTTCTAGTACACCGAGTAGTTGATATTATCCCCTTGTAGTAAATTACAATTTACTTTTCAGCAGTCGACCAAGAAGTTACATTACAAATACAACTTGCATTTACACTAGTTAGTAACTAAGTAAGTCACAGCCTAAAAAATTATTCTCACTCTCTTCCATTTATGATTTAGTATTTTAATTTAAAAGTTGCAACATTTACATTATTAGCAGTCTTCTACGTTGATACTGTCATTATTTATGGATGTGAAATTCAGTGCACGAAATTAATCTTAAAAATAAAACGTAGAGATGAAAATTTATAAGTGTGTTTCAACGTCAGTTCAATCTCGGCGTTTTTAACTCATTAGTTTAAAGTTTACATAGCTAAGCATTCAACAAAAGCTTCAGACTGTATTATTATTAGTATTAAATAGGCACTTCTACTACGTTATTTCCTACTTTTTTATTCTAAATACAACATCTTAAATTTCTTAATAGTAAAACAGAGTTTTAAAGTTTTTTGTTTTGTTTTTGTCCTGTCACACTCTGTATTGCTATTACTATCATGAGTAAAACTATATTCAAGTCTGATCATCATTATTCAGATTAAAATTAATCATCAACAGTTTTAGCAATACCCAGCATTTTACTTATTACTTATGTTGGTTTCATCACCAAATTTGATTGAAGTGTTGCTCAAGTAAATTTCCAATTCATTTAATTTTTGTAAATCATAAATGTATATAGCAATGGTTGTTAACGTTTAACAGGCCTTTGGCTCCATGAGTACACCACTTTATATTACTGAAATGTTTTATAATCTGAAACATGCTTATTTATACGTGGCTGGAACAATATAAATGTATCACCAACCATTCAGTTTTCACTTATGAAGCCACTTTTCCATACATTTTTTAAAACGATTTCACCAATTCTTTAGAAATCTAACTGTATAGTTTTTTTGTGTTTTTTGGTCCTATATAATGCTTTAATGAAGTCAAGATACACAAGTTCAATCTGGATGCCCTTATAATAAGTTTAGTGAAGGCTTAAAATCCTTATAATGAGTTACTAATTGCATTGGCCTCTTTTGTTTAGAAATGGGATCCACAATAGTAATATTCCAATCAGGCTAAATAAAAAAAAAATGGGCATGGCTCTAGTTACCCATTGTAACATATCAAAATGCTACAACTCTGCCTTTTTATAGCTATAACAAAAACATTTATAGAGGGTTGTGATATTAAACTTTCACACTTAGCATGTAAATACTTACCAAACTAAATATACTATGAAGTTTTCTACATTTTAACACTGCACAGTATTTTTGAAAGAAGTGATATGTGGAAGCTGCAATCTAATTTGTCAGCCCTCCACTACTGTTAGTGGCTTGACTAACTGTAGGATATTTAATCACATAGCTGTCTCTGAACGCATTGTATATTTTGAAATAGATTCAGGATACCTGTGTGAAAGAATAGTTGTATAAATGTTTATTAATGCAATTGGTAATGACCTGAACATTCAGTCATGAAACTTAAGCCTCCTTCACTGCTGTTCATATCTACCATACCCTAAAGTGGCTCAACAGTAAATCTCTGGATGTATGACACTAAAAATCAGGTTTTGATACCTGTGGTGGACACAGCACAAATATCCCATTGTGTAGCTTTGTGCTTAATAATAACAAATAAGCAAAACATATGTAACCATAAATACAGTTTGAGTTCATGTAACAGATTCAAATAAACTTTGAATGGGAATTTATAAAACAGAGCATTACATCAGTAACATGTAGAGCTAGTGTTCCATTGTAATCCTGCCTGAAATAAAGTCAGGTTTTATTGAAAAAATAAGAATATTTATGTTATTGTTTAAAATATACTATGCCATAAATTGAAACCAAGCAGGGTTTCAAATAGAACTCCTCAATATACCTTAATATACTTAAAGTATAACATAACAAACATATAGCAAGGGACCATCTGGTCCTTCAGGGGTGTAAAAGAAAAATAAGTTTACACTTTATTTTTCAGGAAACCATTGATCCCCCTCTTAAATTTGGAAGGTGCTGGCCTTCAATACTGCCTATAGCAACTCATTCAATAAGTTAGTTAACCTGCTAGCAAAATAAACTGCCTTAACTGGAATCTAGCATGCCTTTTCCGGATCTTAAACTTTGTGCTCTCTTGTCCTATTATCTTTAGGATACATCACAAATAAATCAATCTTTTTCAGTTCCCCGAGTAATCTTGTAAGGTTCAATGCAATCACTTTTTGCTATTCATGTTTTATAAAGAGAAAATAAAAGATACTAACCTGTTCCTATAAGATAACTACATCCATCACAAGAATCATCCTCATAACTGTTCTCTGAACCTTTTCTAGTATGTCTGTGTCCTTTCTTAAATAAGCTTATTCTTGAGTCTACATGTACTGTGTTTATTAGTCTTACAGACTTACCATTAAAACTGTTACTTAACCTCTTATGCTCTAAGTCTCCTATTTTTAAACTCCTAATTGCTTAGATATCCTACCAATTTGTTTATTCCCAATTTCCTTCACTACTATCCATGTTTTGTTTAAACTGTCTTTATTGAATATATTAAGAGCTTTTCTAAGCATTTAGTTACCTAACCTGCTTAAGTAAAGACCATCATCTCTAACATATAATTCACCCTTAACCTGAAAACAGTCCCACAGGTCTAACCAACCCACTTGTTGATCGAAGTATTTTCCTGATAATTTTTTTATTTAAGCCTTGTATTCTTCTGTGTAATTTTTTCCCACATCTCTCCCAAGGGAACACTCCTGAGAGTACCACATGTCCATTTCTATCTTTAAACCTCTGAAAGAGCTCTTCATATTTACAGTTTAGAACATCACTTTTTTTCTATGTGCATGATAAAAAAGAGAATACTCCTTCATTACCAGCAACTAAAATGTCAACATTTTATGGTTTTAATCTTTCTATGCACCACACTACAAACAACTGTATCAGTGCAATATACCTAATGAGAGAGTCTACAATTATGTAAACCTCCTGATCATCTTTGTTCATCATTGAAAGTATTCAAGGGTTCAAATCTATGAGAAGTGATCTCTGTATGTTAACTGAACCGGACACTATAGTTTTAACATTGTTACTACTGTGCATCCTTGTGAACACAGCACTCATTCTCATCCTACCCCAAAGTAATCTTTACACTAACTATTCATTTCCTGTCTTGCTTCCTTGACTTCTGCTCCTAAATATACAGATATAATTGTAATACCAAATAATTCTAAACTAAATAGTACATTTCTTGAAACTACATGTAGTGTGCTTCATAACTGGAAAGAAATAAAATATTGAAACAAAATCTGCTGACCCTAAACAAGTGTTAACATTTATAAAAGAAAAATTATCTGTCTGTTGGTATTTATTATGTTAAATAACTGTAACAATGTATATTATTTTGTTTTACTTTATAAATAACTCCTACCAACAAAAAGTTTTTTTTAAATAGATCAGTAAAATGTACTATTTTCTTACTTTCATTTTTCAAAGTTTTTAAAGATTTTCCAAAACAACTTCCTCTACAATCTTTCCCATTTTAAACCAATCAAGTAGGATAATAATTTCATTTTGAGCTTCAATAATAAGCCATTGAAATTTTAATTTTTTTAGCCAAGTGTTTGGTTTACGTATTATAACCCAATTAAGAATTTTTTAATAACTTACTAAATAATACTAATTATGGGTATTCAAATAAAAGAATTTGGGTGTAAAAATAGCTGAATGTTTTATTTCGTAAACCTACTATATAAACATGGTATTATTCTACTTGAAACTGCTAAGGGCACCTCATACAGTCTTGGAGGAAAGTATTTACAGTAGAACAGTAAGAAAGAAGTGGGACTTCTAACCATGCTGAGTTACTACAGTGATATTATTATTGTTAAAATTGCAAATTAGTCTTTGCATATGGAAATTTATGGTGACACTGCTTTTGTTTTTAGTATAAATTGTTTTAGGTAGTAACTGAATACAGCTAGCATTCTCTTCAAACACAGGTTTTGTATTTCATAAATTATGAAATACTTTTTTTTTTGTCTGGTTAAAATACATTAAAAGGAAAATTTGATGGGTGGTATAAGAAGTGTTTTCTATATAAATTCTTGGGTTTTTACACACCTCATCTGTCATCATTTCCCAATAACCAGACATTTGAAATCCACAAAATAAAAGAAAATATGAAAATAATTACACACACGCATACACATGTTCATAAAAGTGAACAATAACCTAGAAGTTGAGGATTGATTCATTCTCTAATACAATGAATTGCGTATACATGTAAAGGAAATACCAAACTTAAATGTTTATTTGTCTATGTTGCTGTTCCATGTACAGGTTGAAAATACATTTATTATTTTTCTTTACCTTCAATAACCTTGCAGCCTTGTTACTAACTATGGATGTCTTTTTAAAACAAATGTGGTAACTGGAAACAACAAGAACACCATAATACAAAAGCAACTTGGTTATACTTTACCTCAGGTTTGTGTCATGCTATATAGTACTCTTAAACTATGAAGTTTGAGATGAACTGTGTTCAATAAACTAAAAATATGAAAGAACATATTTGTATAAAAGCATCTAAGTTATACTTCATCACTCCCTTTTTTTCCTTCTAAAGCTGTAGTATTAGGTACATCGATTTCTAATGGAAAAGTATCAAGTGTCCAGAATACAGCACATTCTGGAAGTGTTGTGCAGAGTATGAAATAAACACAGATAGCAAAGGAAAAACAAGCAAACACAACAAAATCAAATCTTCATTTACAATAAGTGTATGCTCTGGTCTTTATTTGTACTGACCAGCTTCTACATTCTGTATTGAACTCTGGTTGCTGTATCTTTAAAAGATATCTCTAGAAAAATTAAGACAAGACCAAGAATAATGATAATACCACACTTTTAAGTGTAATATCCCACAATCCTAGATTACCTCTGTTAATCATTCCCATTATACATATTCATGGGAAATAAACCCCCAACCCTTACTAACTTGTACCACCTTTTGAAATGCACATGGTCTCACTCTAGGAGAGCATGGCACAGAAACAGGATCAAGCAAGTATAAACCTTGTAGAATAATCTTTGTGGTGTATAACCTTTGTCTAAACTTGAAGATTAGTGCAAGTTTGTGACCCTTGTACATCTGATTTACAAGGCTGTTATTAACTACATGCAGAATATTTGTACTGAAATTTACTTGAATATATCTGGGTAAAAATGTATTAGCTACTAGGTGTGGATAGGTAAAATTGTATCTGTTTTTTAATTGTCACACTCCCCACTTCCTTATCTTAGGGCCTTCCTAGGCCTAAACCTTAAAGTTAAAGCTCAAGCTAGAACTTAACTAGGCCTGGTATGGCCAGGTGGTTAGGGCACTCAACTCTCAATCTGTGGGTCACAGGTCCAAATCCACTTCACACCAAACATGCTCGCCTTTTCAGCCTTGGAACGTTATAATGTAGTCCAAGAGTTGGCAGTGGGTAGTGATGACTATTTGTCTTCCTTCTAGTCTTACACTGCTAAATTAGGGATGGCTAGTGCAGATAGCCCTCGTGTAGCTTTGTGC
>NW_013665908.1:618817-649641 GCF_000517525.1 Limulus polyphemus
AAGGTTCACGATGAACGAATTAATTTTGAGTAGATGTAGATACAATTCACTTTACAGGGAGCTAGCTAGCTCTGTGTTCTTCGTTCTTAGCCGCCATACACGATTAATCCACCGCTGAAGTCATATAATGTTTTCCTAAAAATACTAATGTCTGATGTGAATCCGCTGAAGCTAAATGGTTTGTAATATTCGAAATCTATAAACGTTCCTGGTCTAATATCTGAAGTTCAGATTAATAAGCGTTATAACAATCACAGTTATAGCTTCCGAGGTTTATAGCACACTAACTATAGCAAACCAATAATATATATATATATATATATATACTGTATTTTGGCGCGTCGCGTTGGTTATATTTATAGGCATGAGGAGAGTTTCTCGAAATTTTAGCTTACGTAACAATATATACGATACACCAGTGTTTACGTACACACATATATTGTTGATTCTTGCACTCGAGAATTTTCTACAATTTTATAGAGTAGGCGAGAATTTCGCAATACAGATTTAACAGTATAAGTTATGTACATTTCTACATACAAATTTAACTTAAACAACCATCGATATTAAAATAGATATATGATAGTAAATTCGTTACATAATATGAATTATTCACTACATAGATCTTTCATAAGACTATGCTAAATTCACACATTTACCTAAAGTATTTAAAGTATCATTGAAGTATTAATAATACAATAGTTTATTTTTTATTCGTCGTTTACATTCATTTATAGGCGTCTTTGACTCATTTACATCTATTTTAGGTCTAAATATTACAATATTACAAATAGTGATTTTTATAGTTATCAAAAAGTAAAGGTTAAAATTAAAGCTTAGTTTCAGAAATTCATAATTTAGATCTTTAAGTAGGTAAAAAAAACGAAAGGTTAAAAGACACAAAAATTGCGTATAATGATTACTTAGGATCTTCACCTTGGCTAAATGTATTAATCGTAATGCAGCAAGGAACTGAAGTAATAGATATCCTTAAGCAGTTTGTAAAGACGTACAACAGCTTCTGAATAGGAATACACTTTGTATATAAGACCGTTTTTTTCACACATCAACTTCATTGCTGACACGAAAGTAATGTAACAATTAGTGACAGATCTAGAAAGAGTTCAAATACTGTAGAAAGTTTTACAACTCAGTAGATAGGAGTGAGAAAGAAAGAGTTTTCGTGATGGCTAACAACTTTTGTAGGCTGATATATATATATATTTCATTATTTCATTATAGTTTTTTCTGGTTGAATCCACATTAAATGAGAAACGGCAAACAACAATATATTAACGAAATGCTTTTTTCAGAATCTGGACTTTTACTGGATAAAAACAGCAAATGAAAAATTCTAGTAATCGTGTGATAATTGTTTAAAATTCCCAACAATACATTTTAATCAACTACTTTTGTATACATACAAAGGACTTAGACTGGGGTTACAAATTTTGATTCCTGTAATTCCTGTTTCTAATAAATCAATTGTATGAATATTTTACTTAATTAAACTATTCGAACTTTGAATGATTATATGCATTTTGCCATATATACTAAATATATATAAGATAAGATTACTGTACGTATAGATTTCAGTTTAAAAACACCCTTTATTTATATATTTTTTGTTTTACGATACCATATAACATAAGAATTAGAGTTGGTGTTTTACACGAGCAACGTAATACTGCCCCCCAGTGGCACAGCGGCATGTCTGCGGACTAATAACGGTGGTGGGCAGAGCACAGATAGCCCTTTGTGTAGCTTTGTGCTTAACTACAAACAAACAAACGTAATACTTCACTTTATAAAGTGCGCGTTTTTGATAAAATCATATACTGAATTTTTATGAAAATGAAATGACAGAGTTCCAAAAAATTAAAATATACGCCCACAGGGGGCAATATGTACTATTCAACCATAATCAGCTTAAATAACTGTCTTCAAATTAGACAGTTTCATTTTTATCATAAAACTGAAATACCGAAAACATGGATCAGGAACTCCAAGAAGTGAATGTTGATAATTATAAGTGTGTTTATTTTCAAAATAGTGTTTTTTAAACTGTTAGAAATAGAATGAATCAACCGTGTATTATCTAAAGATTCTTAAACTAACTGCTTTCAGTAACAAGACATTAAACGGAGGGATATCAGGACATTTTGAATAATACATCAGTGTCTGAAGCTTTCAATTCGAGGATTTCTGGAAAGGATCAGACATACCATTAATATCCTTAACTTGTCATCTTAGTCGCTAGACATGAAACTTATTTCAAATAACAGATCACATTATCGTTCTAATGCCATCTTGTTCTTGTTTGGGCTAGCGCAAAGCTACACAATAAGCTATTTGCACTGTGTCCACCACGGAGAAGCAATCTCCGGGTTTCAGTGTTGTAAGTCCGCCCGTAAACATATTGCTGACCCACTAGGGGTCTCTTATTAACCCATTGGCATAATTTCAATTATTCACATTCATACAATTTTTCTGAATGATAGTCCTATAAAAGAGTTATCTATAAGTGATTTCGTTATTAACTTCTGGAAGTTAGTACATTATAGATATAACTCATCACAGAAATATGTGAAAGGTTATTAATTTCCTAAAGAATTTCAAGAAAGCTTGATATACACAAAATTCTTGAATTACAGCCCCTTAGTGCCACAGTGGTAAGTCTGCGGACTTGTAACGCTAAAAACCGTGTTTCGATATCCGCAGTGGGCACAGCACTGATAGCCTATTGTGTAGCTTTGTGCAAAAATAAATTACGATCCATTAGTTCTCGATTAGTTCATTAAACTATTTATATTTCTTGCGTTGGTAAATCGAAGCACGTTTTTATTATTCAAAATTTCAGCAACTTATCAAATATTGATATATCTTATTTGAGTTATCAAGTATTATTGACTATCTCTGTCAATTCCCCATATGTTAGTTACATATATTTCTTGGTCAACGTCAATAGAAAGTATTATGATTCAATATCTATTCTTATTCTTATTATAATTGTACAATTTCTACTGAGAGCGGAAATGTCATGTCAAGGATTAAATCTTTGGTTGGTTATTCTTCTATTCATATAAGAAAATTATAAATTCATGAAATAGACATTAGAATAAATTCACTGAGAAAGTAGGGGTCTATAATAATTGAAAGCATAAATAAAGATTGAAATACGGTTACCAAAAAGGTATACGGTCTAGAAAGTAATGACTGAAATAAAGTAAAAGGTTTAGAATGATTAAAATGAAAATAAAGATTCGAATACAGTTACTGAGAGAGAATACAGTCTAGAATGAGGAACGTGAATATAATGACTGAAATAAAGCTATTATGAAAGTTAAAGTCTAGAATGATGAACGTAGAAACAAATAGTGAAATAAAGTTACTAAGAAAGTTAAAGTCTAGAATAATGAACGTAGAAACAAATAGTGAAATAAAGTTACTAAGAAAGTTAAATCTAGAATGATGAACGTAGAAACAAATAGTGAAATAAAGTTACTAAGAACGTTAAAGTCAAGATGATGAACGTAGAAACAAATAGTGAAATACAGTTACTGAGAGAGAATACAGTCTAGAATGATGAACGTGAAAGTAATGACCGAAATAAAGCTACTATGAAAGTTAAATCTAGAATGATGAACGTAGAAACAAATAGTGAAATAAAGTTACTAAGAAAGTTAAAGTCTAGAATGATGAACGTAGAAACAAATAGTGAAATAAAGTTACTAAGAAAGTTAAAGTCTAGAATGAGGAACGTAGAAACAAATAGTGAAATAAAGTTACTAAGAAAGTTAAAGTCTAGAATGATGAACGTGGAACAAAGATTGAAATAAACTTACTAAGAAAGTAAAAAAAATCGTATTTCCGACCCCAACGCCATCTTTTACGATACATGGTTCAAACAGCCATGCTAGAGACTCCTAATGATCAGGCTCAGCCATGTTAATTTAGAAGTGATTACAATGCGGGGTGGGGGAGGGGACAATCAGTTAGCAGCATGGAGTATGCTCATCAGCATATCTCGGCACGATCCCTGCCCATTCTAAAATCCGACACGCGAATTTTAGGCGAATCATAAGTGTATGAAGAAAGATATGTTTATAAAGTTTATTTTTACTTCACGTTTGTATTTTTTATTCAAACATTTTATCAAACGACATTGTGTTAAATGCGTTTAATGTTGATACATCAACGTATTAAGAGGACTTGCATGTACAATAAAATAGGTACAGCGAGAGGAGTCTCCAACTTCTCAACGTAAGACAGTACAGGGCCTATACTCCAGTAAAAGAACAGGGTGACGCTAAAACCTACAACAGCAGCAGTATTACCAACCACTGTCTAAAACTCACAACACCAGCAGTATTACCAGCCACTGTTTAAAACCTACAACACCAGCTGTGTTACCAACCACTGTCTGAAACTCACAACACCAGCTGTATTATCAAACACTGTCTAAAACCTACAACACCAGCTTTATTACCAAACGCTGTTTAAAACCTACAACACCAGCAGTATTACCAACCTACAACACCAGCTGTATTATCAAACATTGTCTAAAACCTACAACACCAGCTTTATTACCAAACGCTGTCTAAAACCTACAACACCAGCAGTATTACCAGCCACTTTTTTAAAACCTACAACACCAGCTGTGTTACCAACCACTGTCTGAAACTCACAAAACCTGCTGTATTATCAAACACTGTCTAAAACCTACAACACCAGCAGTACTATGAACTACTGTCTAAAACTCACAACGCCAACAGTATTACCAACCACTGTCTAAACGAATGTAATGTTGTGCCTACATCCAATATCTTCCTTATCATTCTGCATTACACTTCTTGTTTGTTTTTTGGATTTTGCGCAAAGCTACACGAAGTTAGGGACGGCTAGCGCAGATAGCCCCTAGTCTTACACTGCTAATATTGTTACCGCATTTTCTCTTGTTATTCACTTGTTATTGCTACGGATTTTTTTACATGTACTAACTTATCAATGTTAAAAGGTTAATCACTGCAGTTTGAATTCATTTTCGTGTTAGTATAACCTGTATTTAAAGGCTATATTTCTCTATGTAATATAATATGTTTATAAGGGTAGTATGTACTAAAAAATGCCCGGCATGGCCAGGTGGTTAAGGCACTCGACTCGCAATCCGAGGGTCGCGGGTTCGAATCCCTGTCACACCAAACATGCTCGCCCTTTCAGCCGTGGGGGCGTTATAATGTGACGGTCAATCCCACTATTCGTTGGTAAAAGAGTAGCTCAAGAGTTGGCGGTGGGTGGTGCTGACTAGCTGCCTTCCCTGTTATAATTTTCATGGTGCCAAACACCCTTTAAGAATAATTCGTCGATACTATGTAACCTTTTCAGTAACATGTCAATCACAATGCAATAATCTACTCTGTAATAAACATAAATGAAAACATGATAATTTAATAGAAGAAAGTGTTCCATTTAGAACGTGCGAACCATGAAATATGTAAATATATATTGCAGATGAAAATAGACCCTTTGATCAGAATAATAAATTATAATACCACAGTAAAATACAACATATTATATACAACTGTTTATTAACACATATTTCAATGCAGATTGTCATAAGAATCACAACACAGGATTATATGGTAACAATTTATACAGTAATAAATTCAGAACACACAAAAAACTGAATCCTTATTTGTTTTAACATTTAGCACAGATAAATATGCTTTAAAATCGAACAACTTTTTTTTTCTACATTTTTAGCTTAGGAGTATACATTTACGTACATTTTAGCTTATGCGTAGCTAAGTTGATAACTGATAAGTCATCAACGAGAAGGGTAATGTCACATACACATTAGCATACACACATTTGAATACGGATATGATTACCGTTAATTTATCAAGGCAGAAAACAATGGATTCATTGGCACAAAAAACACTTGAATATTGAAGATAATAATCGCTAGATTATCAAGACGAAGGACAATGTCAGATGTTGATTAGTTGAATATAAAACACTAACAGGGAAGGGTTAACTATTACATTATCAAGAAGATGGGAAATATTTCACAAATATTGGAACATGGAAGATGATAACCACAGGGTTATCATTTTAGAGGGCAGAGTCATATATATATATATATATTTACCCCTTTACGTAACTGCTATCCTTTACCAATGGCACAAGTTAAAATAGTAACACACTTTATGCACTGATGTCGAAGATCAACATCGATTATTTTTAACACTTTAGGTAACGATAATACGTTGTCGATGACACTGGACAAACTTTCAGCACACCACATGCACTATTATCAAAGGATAGGCTTTATTTTATATAATGAACAGAATATATAACGATAACTAATGTGTTATCAGCCAAGAAAGGATGTCATTTTTCCGTGAATGTAGTAAGACCAATAGAATTCTATACTAAAAATAAAAAGGAGGCATACATGTTGCGGCACTCATGTAGTTGGTACCGACAGGGTTGGAAACAAAGAAGTCATTAACTGACACTGGAGGAACTAAAACCTTGTCCTACACAAGAGGTGCGACGATTCTGTCCTAAGGTCCAACTCAAGGAAAGATGAACCGTGGATCGCTTCTTGGACCAGATGTAATTTTTCATGCGAGATTACGAATGGTCAGGCAGCAGAATGAATATGGACCAGATGTAATGTAATGTAATGGGTGGTCAGGCAGGAGAATGAATGTGGACCAGATATAATGTAATGGGCTTAACATTCATTCTATTGCCTGACCAACCATTACATTATATTACATCTGGTCCATATTCATTCTGCTGCCTGACCAAAGATATAATATAATGGGTAGTCAGGCAACAGAATAAATGTGGACCATATGTAATGTAATGAGTGGTCAGACAACAGAATAAATGTGGACCATATGTAATATAATGAGTGGTCAGACAACAGAATGAATGTGGACCAGATTTAATAGAATGGGTGGTCAGGCAACAGAATTTATGTGTACAAAACTTCAGGCAGGATGGTAAAAAGGATAAAGAATTTGATCATACATACAAATGTCAGAATTGAAATGTGTTTTGTGACTAGATTGTAAATGGTCAGAAGTTCAGCTAAAAGTGTACTACTTAATGTTGTGACGATCCTGCCACAACTACTAATTACACAGGCTTGCGAATTTAAACTTCATCAAAGTTGCTTTGGTTTTTAGTAACGGATTTTCCATAATTCAGCTGCCCAGATTTCGAAAATAATATTCATTCGTTTCTATCACGTAACGATTTTTTTACAAATCGAGAAGAAAAAATAACTATTACTTAGATCAAATTATTATTTCGTTTACCACAATGAACACTTTTTATTATTATGTTTGTTAACAAAAATTCAAACAAACTGAAGAAAAGGGAAGAACATTGATGTCAAACGAATACGCATCCTCATTCATCCTGCTTTTTTTTTTGTGAAATCTACGTCTTTCAGTCTCAAAACTACGTATTCTAGTCTTTTTTCCATGTATTGCATTATGTAGTTTCGTGGAAAATCTGTACGTGATGGAGAAAAATGGATATCCTTTTCGGATTCAGTGTACAGGAATTACCGTAGAACATGTAAAAAATTTAAGACAAGAAACCCATCGCAGGTCTGTGTTATTAACTTAGTTAAATGGCATTACTGCAGGCTTACACGTTAGCCCCGATTAAAATGTGCCATGTTCCATAGCTATTGTAACTTGTATACGTCTTTTAATATATATATATATATACTGCAGTGTATACTGAATTATTTCTCATTTAGCAAAAATCGATCGTTATAGAACATATGCTAAATTCACGCCATCCCATGTACTTCAGTTATTTTTTTATTATACCTCTCTTATTAAGAAAAACCCATTGTCAACAAAAAAAGCTAACTTCATGCCACCCACCAGGTCAATATATATCAAGTTCCAAAACATGTTTTTCAACGCATAATTTTGGAGACAAACGGAGTGTGAATAATGAATATTTGTCAACATGCATAATTCTAAACATCATAAATTAATATTATAAAAACTAGAATGGCACTGTTTCGTGAAATGTAATCCCAGAATTTCATATAAAAAATATAAGATTTTTTATTTATTTTAGATACTTTTGAACTTTAAAACAAGACATGACTATTATTTGATAGTTCTATGTATCACAAAGTATTTGTACCGTGTCGCTCTAGAGTTGTGGATATAGTGGTACAAAATACCAGGAAATATCGTTTTATGATCTATTAGTGGGGTACAAAGTACCAGGGAATAACATTTTCTGATCTATTTGTTTATTGTAGTTGATTATTTTAACTTATCCATATATAATTGTTCCAACTAAAGATTTTTATCTTTTTTCACTCTAATTTCATCCTTACTGGAATACAATGTAACTGGGTTTAACTTAGTCTTGGATTTACTTTTACAGAAACTGATTTTGTTTGTTTGTTTGTTTGAAGTTAAGCACAATGCTACACAGTGGGCTATCTGTGCTCTGCCCATCACGGGTATCGAAACCCGGTTTCTAGCGTTGTAAGTCCGCAGACATACCGCTGTGCCACTGGGGGCTACAGAAGCTGATTGACACAATATTGCACATCATTTATATATGTGCGTGTCCCTGCTCAAGTAATTGTTAAGTTTTTGAACTAATGAAACTACAAAACAAAGGTTAGATACCCAATACTGACAGTGAACAGATGACCCTTTGCTTAAAAATCAAATCAAACAAATTACACCAACATAATTCAATGTATTAACAAGGATTTTATTTCACTACCCTAGACAGTTGTTTAATATCTCATTTATCCTAGATACGGATTTCATTCATAATGGAATTAGAGCAGTGGTAGTGGAACAGGTTCAGAATGGTATTAAACATGTGTGTAAATAATATACTAAATGCTCTTGGATACCACTATTGTATGATTAAGAAGTTACTATTTGCTGTTGTAGTATTTGTCCTACATTGTGTGTTAAAAAGGAAGCTTGCTATCTGAGAAGGTCACGTACCTCTGAAACGGCTGATGAAATTTAAACATCAAACAAAACTGCAAAAGTACACCTACGTTTCACAGAAGCATAGAAATGCTGATGGATCATCTCGCCAGTTGGTAACATCATGCAATTCATAAACTGGCAAAAATCCGACAGAAATGCATTGCAGCTAATGTAGCATGTTGGATGGCATGTTGTACTATCGTTTTGAGCATCCAAGATGAGGTAGCCAGCCTGTGACGCAGCCAGTGGCTCCCAGAGCTCTAAGGCAAGCTGTATTTTGGACATTGTATAATATAATGGTTGGTATGCAAGCATACTATACGTTTTCTACCTCTTTAATTAAAATATAGAGTTTTTCAAAGTTCTTGCATAGACTGAATATGTTTAGCTCTTAATTTAGCAAGTCGGTCAAGGGAACAACTGAGTTCTTCTCACTCTCAATACACACAGAATTGGGTCACTCCACTAAGATATCATACAAATTCTCTAGCAAGAAAAATAGCCGTAACTTAATATAAGTTGTATTAAAATGGGCAGTGGTCTTTTGGAAAGTTGTGTGATACCTCAAAGGCATGATAGTCCTTGTTCTAAAATGAAAGTGATTTTCAATCACCTGGATGATCTCTAAGCAATGAAATTATTGTTTCTATGTATAAGACCATCTGAGATTTAGATAAGATTATTATAAGAAGAGATCAAGACTTCACTAGACTAGATCAGATTAAGGTTGGAGATAAAATAAATATACTACAATAAAGGTATAGCCACATACACATACAATCACAAGTAAAGCTGAAGCTCCATTAACAAAGATACCAGCAGAGGATAATCTATTTCCACTTGAGACACAGCTACACTTTTGTGATTTCGAGTTTTGATTGTAATTGCCTAAATAAAAATTTTGATTGTGTGTAACATTATGTCCAGTCTCTTTCTTATAAGTCTAACTCAGTATAAATCAGAGAAATTCTGGCAACTGATGAATCTCTCCTTACGGTTTCTACATTATACTTTGGGGAGAATCAATAAGTTTGAGAATAAGACAGACGACTGTATGGCACCAGCGTTTGTCATTCACTGTTGCAAACATGTTTATTTTTTGTTGGCCACATTTCTATGAAGAGTTTGAGCACCAGTGTAGACATTGTACCATATGTATTAACGAAAAAACAAACAAACTATCTACACCAGGGAAGATAAGTAGAGTTTTAAATCCTCCCTTAAGAGAACTACTTTAGATATAGCCGGTCTTCTGCCCAAAATTGAGAAAGAAATCCATATGTGCTGGTCATTATCAACTACTTCACTAAGCTGGTTGAAATGTTAGCACAGTCTATTACAAATGCGTTAGCTGAATAATGTATAGTACAATTTGAAACACCTGAAAAGATACACGTGGATCAGAGTCAACTTCAGTAGACCATTATTGGACAAGTTGCATTAAATCTTGGGTGTGGTGGAATTGTGTACTTCATTATATAAGCATCATTCTTATAGTTTTGCTGAATGTGCATTGCAAACTGTCAAGCATATGCTTCTGAAATTTATTGACCATGGTGAATTTGTATGAGCTCTTCTTATATAATTATGCCATGATGGAATATCACGCAATTAAGTAATAAATCACTGACTGCTCACTAAAGCTATTGATTTTGGGATGAGAGGTACAGATCTCGCTAGAACTGGTGTATGGCCCACTGCCCTGTTCAGATGTAGCACACTATCCATATAACTATATGGAAAAGCTACATTCTACAATAGTTAATGCACATGGATCGGCACATAATCAGTTGTATAGTGACCATGAGTCAAATTAGATGTTATGAAAAAAAAAACAGAGTTAGAGTAAATGTTTGAGTCTAGTGACTGGATATGGCTATGGCGTGTTCCAAAAGTCCATAACCAGCTTGGTTTTGGCAGGACTGGCAAATGTCTTGTCTGTAAAAACCTGAAAAAAAAGTGAATTGTAAATTATTTTAGTCGCATGATTGGCATTAGTGTTTCACACACACTGAAAAACGTAAACTCTACATCACCCATCAGTCTCTTGAGGAATAGTAAATCCAGAGTTTGAAGATCATCTCGACTCTGATGATGAAGGCTTTAAGTCGTATGACTTTGACTCATCTGATGTAAAACAAAGA
Organism: Limulus polyphemus; assembly: GCF_000517525.1. NCBI lineage: Eukaryota > Metazoa > Arthropoda > Merostomata > Xiphosura > Limulidae > Limulus > Limulus polyphemus. The sequence goes on from NW_013665908.1 coordinate 629,970, forward strand.
AAATGGTAGTACATATCTGATTGTCTGAGAAGAATAAAATGAGAAAATATCAGTAGTGGTAGAATGTGTCTGCTCTGGTACTCAACGAAGGTGCCTAATCATTATGGTTGGGTTTGAATGCTTAATCAAGAGTTAGGATGAAAATTATAATTCAAACATAACTAAAAATTAATTGAAAATATTATGACTGAAAGGATATGCATTCCTGACTTTGAGAGTTCTCGAGTGTTGGTGCATAGTAAGATAACTTCAGGATAACTATTCGATTATTGCACAGCTAGAACAGTCGATTGGTAGATCAATCAACAAATGAAAAGACATTAAGTCCCTCACTTTCTAAGTTAGTGAGTAATACTTGATAGTGAGACATTAATATGATGTCTTTTATTAATTGCTCAATCTATTTAACTGAGTTTTAGCGGTATTTCTGCAGAATGGACCATGCGATACTCGCTAGAAAAACACCTAGGTCAGATGATATTGCCAGGTGAGACTTTATGGAAATTTTCAGTTGGTTTCGACTTTCATGTTGACTGTGAACTCTGGAAAATAAAGATATGCCGAAAAGACTTTGCAATTCTAACTTTCTGAGCACAAAAGTTAAGTTTTCTGAACATTTGTCTACAGCAACTTTCTGAATAAACTTGCCATCTTGTGCGTACGCTGACATAATTTTGTATTATGGGAATAATGTTGACCTAGGTAGTCTAAGGTTGTATCGCACTGTGATACCGGTCTGAATTAATTATGCGGTATCGTCATTCTCTGATTTCTGCCTTTCTCTCAAGTAGACATAATATATCGTTTCTATTCCTGTCCTCACAACCAAACGTTTTTACGACGAATAGATCCAGCGAGTTAAAGCCCCAGCACAGTTTATGATTGATTGTATGAGTATAGGTAATAAGGAGTTTGTTATTTTTACATAAGTGTTTGCTTGGCTTTCCTTTGTTGTCCCTGTTAGAGATTATTCTCTCTATATAACATTTCTGGAACTCGCTTTATTGCAGGTGTTTGTAGCTTTCTGCCAGACTTCAGTGTAATTAAATACCACATAAACGATGTAACTTAATTATTGGGAAAATGTACTGAAAAAAACTGAGAATCACACATTTTCACAGGTATACTAATTTCTTACTTAGATGAACTGGATATAAAAATAAATTATAATTATTGTATCTTACTGTCCTTCCATGTGGCAACTTAGGCTTATTCGCAACAAAGTTTTTGGCTTATTAACTGTTTTAACGTCTATGTAAGGTGTATTATCCTGCAGTATGTAGTATGTATAATATCAAAATAACGTAGCTTTTATATGTGGAAGCACTACGTAAGTGAGTACGAAAGTTTTACTTTTGCGAAAACAGTGCAGTAGTTGAACGAACTGCTTTCTACCAGGAAAACATAATTAGGATTGTGAGAATAGATTCAAAAAACTTCATTATTGGTGTTTATCGCTTGAACTAATGAAGAAGTACGTGACTTCCACACACACACACACATAAACTATTTATCTTATAAGGTTTCCTCATTAATTAAAGCAAGAGAGAACCTTCTATGGTTTCATATGGACAAAGAGGGGTATTAGAAGGTATTTACGTAGAGCCTACTTATAAAACTAAATTCGGATGCCAAACGCAACAATAGTTTTCTAAAACAATTTTTAATTCTCTTAAACAAGTAGTGCTGCTACAACACCATAGAAGTTAACAGTAATGATACAGTATCACAGAAATTAACAGTAATGCTACAGCACCATAGAAATTAACAGTAATGCTACAGCACCACAGAAGTTAACACTAATGCTACAGCACCACAGAAATTAACAGTAATGCTACAGCCCCATAGAAGTTAACAGTAATGCTACAGCACCATAGAAGTTAACAGTAATGCTACAGCACCATAGAAGTTAACAGTAATGCTACAGCACCACAGAAGTTAACAGTAATGCTACAGCACCACAGAAGTTAACAGTAATGCTACAGCACCACAGAAGTTAACAGTAATGCTACAGCACCACAGAAGTAACAGTTAATGCTACAGCACCATAGAAGTTAACAGTAACGTTGAATTATTTGGTATGATCACTGAAGTCTTCGGGCCGATCGTGGCCCAGTGGGTAACGTGCACTAGACTGTGGATTTGGTGGTTTTTCGTCCGCATCCCGTCACAGCAAAAAATAAAAAATCGTGCTCATCGATTTGGGTCCGAGAGTGCGTTATAACGGTAACGATCAAATCCCATTATTTCGTCGGACAAGAGTTGTCGGTGGGGGCTGTTCCCTCTAGCCTGTCAGTTCAAAATTAGGGGACAACTAGCAAATATAACCTTTGAGTAGTTTTGCTCGAATATCTGAAAAAACAAACAACTTTAATCTTTCTGAAAAAACTGGAGAAATGATTAAATGATTCGTGTCATTCTCCTAGTAGATTTAGGCGATAATGTTTATGGTTACGATGCCATACTGAAAGACTTCGTTCTGAAGCCGTTTCAGATTTACAACATGATATGTTAATAGTGGTGTGATGTTCCATTAAATATCGTATTGCGTCCATTGCGAACTATGTTGTTTTTCTTTTTGGTTAACTTGTAAGCTTTATTTGCTTCGAAGAAACTACTAACTCGCAACCTTTGATAGAATTTTTTTTAATACTTAGGTTGTATTACAGATTTTCTTCTTATGAATAAAATGTGTCTCTTAATATAGGTTCGCTTATTTTCACGCCTGGCATGGCCTAGTGGTTAGGATCTTCATTCGTAATTTGCGGGTCGCGGGTTCGAATCCCTGTTAACGAACATACTCGCCCTTTCACTGTGGGGGAATTATAATTTGACGGTCACTCCCATTATTCGTCGATAAAAGAGTAGCCCAAGAGTTAGCGGTGGGTGGTGTTGACTAGCTACTTTCCCTCTGTTCTATCACAACTAAATTAGAGACAGATAGCACAGATAACCGTCACAAAGTAAATCTAGTTTTTGTTCATAATATGATTATTTTATGTTAATGTTTTACGTACCAGTTTTTTGTTCTATCAAAAAGAAACAATTTTAATGCAGCTTAGCCAAGAAGCTTAATTGGCATTCCTTCTCTCTCCAAATCCCTTTTTGTTAGTCATTTATTAACAGCTGAATGATATTGAATATCTTTATCGAGCTCTGGTGAATTTTCAAGGAACTTTTAAATGAAGAATTGTGATTTGTACAAATAAACACCGTGAGGTGATTAAATCTATTGAACTTTTCAAGTGACTTTTGTTTAATTTCGTTATTGAAACTAGCTTTGGTATTGGAGAACTAACTAGCCTTATTTAGAATAAAGAAAGTCTGCAAGAATGCAGTTTCTTAAGCTTTTTAATGATATAGGTAGCCTTAAGCAAACAGTTTGCGTCGTTTGTTTCTAACCGCTTTTTGACATGATTAACACAGTACTTTTATTAATTGTTTAATTTGGTATAACCATTTGCAAGGGAAACTTCTGTGGTTGTCTCACGAGATGGAAGACGTTTCGCTATTGATGGTATATTTATTGCAGCTATGCAGCAGTGAATAGTCTTGAAAACCAGTTTAATTAATTTGCAAAGCGAGATCTCATTTGAAAACTTTTTCAAATGTTGACAGCAAAAGAGTAAAATATTCTTGAGAACAAAAGACCACCATATCTTCCCATAATTCTATGAATTATAGTACGTAATGTATAAATATTCCTTTGTTTCATTCCTACAGTGACAATAAAATTATAGCTCAATACTTGCCTGTCTTGATTACGAAATGTTACCAATGTTCCAATCACTCATAATCGTTTAAATCCATTTGTGAACAACTGGAATTTTGTAGCTCGAATCCTAAACTAAAAGGGTTTTCTTCGGGTTAATATGCAGAAACGTTGAAAATATCGTTAGTTTTCTATTATTTCTATTTTATTTTATTTCTACACGATGTTGAAATCATATTTTAGAAATATTTTAAAAATTTGTCCGACAGGTCTAAAGAGTATGCTTATACATACTGTACACATGAAAATGTTGCATTTATTTGATCAAGATGTCATGAGGGTGAACTTGGATAAATGATAATAAAGAATAAAGATAATTTTAGTACAGAGAAGCCAAGAGAATCTTAATAATTCCTTCTCCTACCAAATCCCTTTTTGTTAACCATTTATTAACACCTGAATAATATTGAATATCTTTATCGAGCTCTGGTGAATTTTTAATGAACTTTTAAATGAAGAATTGTGATCCGCCGAAACAAACACCTTGAGATGATTAAATCTGTTGAACTTTTCAAATGACATTTTATTTTATTTATCTAAAGAAACTATGCTGTATAGGGGAATTAACTAGACTTATTTAGAATAAACAATATTTGCAGCAGTGTAGTTTATTCGTTATTATTATTTATCCAAGATTGTTTTGTTTTTTCTCACGTCTTGCGGAACAACACTTACTCAAGAATTTTCGCCATGATGGTGCATTTCTTTAACTGTATAAATTGTTGTTCTTTAATAATTTTGTTCTCCAACTAGCCTTTGCCTGTTCTCCTATCCCCCACTCACCCCACGATTTGAAAGTTTAATTTCCATTTAGTTTAACGTCTCGATTTAAACTTTATTTCACACATTTCATGAAAGTGGATGAACTTACCGGGATAGTGGGTATAGATAGTCACACGTTACCCTGAGGGAAGAGAAATGCATAAAATGCCTTAAGAAATTCGTCACTTTTTCAACTTTCACAAGCCTACCGAGTCACCAGTAATGCTGTCGATTTCAGAAAGAAATGGAAGGCTAAGAGTAAGTAGATAACAAAAGAAAAAAGTGTCACGATTGGACATTGATCCATATCTTCCACACACAAAAAAAAATCTTTCCTTCCCTTTACAGCATCTTCTGCATTCCTGTTTGTGTTGCTTTACAGACAAGAGTGCTCCTCGATGAAGATTAGATTTATTCTTTACCTATAATCAATGCTCATTAGAGGAATTAACGAGTACAGAGTATTGTCTTTAGCAAGTATCTCTTGAGAACAACTCTTAGGCCCAAATAACTTTATCATTGTGGTTATTGATATTTCAAAAGAAAGAAAAATAACTTTATCATTGTGGTTAGTGATACTTAAAAAGAAAGAAAAATAACTTTATCATTGTGCTTAGTGATACTTAAAAGAAAGAACAATAACTTTATCATTATGGTTATTGTTTGTTTTGAATTTCGCGCAAAGCTACACGAGGGCTATCTGCGCTAGCCGTCCCTAATTTAGCAGTGTAAGACTAGAGGGAAGGCAGCTAGTCATCACCACCCACCGCCAAAGATGACTGATTAAAGGTTATCGGAGCTTGCGGGAGCGTCTAAAGGGATGGTCACGCTCTCCATCAAAAAGGATGTTGTAGGAAGATTGCGTTTCTATAAAGTTGTCAAATAATTTACGGCAAGATCAATTAAGATTTATATTATCACACTTTAACAACTATACAAAAAAATACACGTGAATGCGAAAATGTGCATTTATTAGAAAGTATTCAATTCTCATATCAACTGCAAGTTTATATATTGAATATACCAAATTCATCAAATGCCTTAATTAGTGAAGTATGAAGCTCATTTCAGAATAACACTAAAAGGTTTCGAACCAAACCAGCCCCCAGTGGCACAGCAATATATATGCGGACTTACAACGCTAGAAATCGGGTTTCGATACCCGTGGTGGGCATAGCACAGATAGTCCATTATAATGGTATCTTCTGTCTCTGATTCCATCGTTTTCTCATTATAAACTTTATTTTGAATTATTTAAGATCTTCTTCTAAATCCAACATTGACTATTTTTTGAACTGCAAAGCACTAGTGCACATGTCTTCACTCTGCATTCTAAAACCACAAATTGAATTTGTCATTGCCAGTATTGTTCCTTGACACTTGAACCAACAAATTTCAACTAATTATAAACATGAAGCTTGTTTAAGAACTCGTTCACAAAGTCCAACATTATGATAACCTATTTGAGGAACCATGCATGTGGTATTCAGGTACACCAATATCCTACAGCTATTCACAAGTTTTCACAATGGTACAGTTTCAGGAAGTGTTATGTAGAGAATACATTTATCATGAACAACAAAGAAAAAAACAAAACAAAAGTCTTTAATCCCAATAGTTATTGGTTATCAAGTAAGTGACTTCTAGTTGGCTGAATTGTAATTGGCTGATGGGTTAGGAAAAGCTTTCCAAATACATCTCCACAGGGCAAGAATGAGGAGAATAATGATATACCACACTTTCAAGTCAGACAAAGGAGCCTTAGTGTGGTATCCCATAATCTTTAGATTATCTGTGTCAAAAACAATTCCAAACAGAATATACAATGAAGAGAATGCCCAATTTATAGTATCTGTGTCACAGTTTGAAATGATATTGCCTGTTCTCATGGAGTAGACAGACAGAAGGTCAAACTGTAACAAGGTTCTGTGGGTTTAAAATATATGTATAAACTTTCAACATTCGTAACTAAAACAGAAAAATTACCCAAATATACCTAAGTGCCATTGGTCTGTTGGGATTTTTTCCAGGCATTTCAAAGTGTGATATCCATTGTTGAGCCAACACATCTGCCAACATGTCAGGAAATGGATAAGCTACAGCCCATTTCATGAAGTATTCAGTAATGACTAGCACATATCAATTACATCTCAGTTTGGGGCAGAGGACCACCTATATCTAGGGCCATTCTCTCCAAAGGGTATTCTCTGAGACAGTGTATTTTACCTCAGGACACTTCATGTGGTACACTTTCTACACCATCACTCACTATCTTGACAAGTATGCAGCTAGAAAGACTACTTTTGCACATTCACAATAGTTCTTTGACACTCCCTAGGTCATCTTGTTCTTGCATTATGCAAAGTCTGGAGAATTTCCAACCTTATGGATAGTGGAAACACTATCTGCTGCATCACAGGTTGGCTACCATCTATTAGTGATTCATAATGATGGTACAAAACACCATCCTGCTCTTATAACTGTACAAGTGCATACATCAGTAATAAACTTGCCAGTTTCTGACAAGCATGAGTTACCTTGATACATGACAAGTAACATCCAAGCTAGATCTGGGTTTCCTTGGTGTCCATCCAAACACAAATATGCCACTTCTCATATGGTTTGTTGACACTGCTGCTGCAGTGGCTTTAATAGCTGCTTGGTGTCTAGGTTCTGAACATTCAGTGAATGGAAATTATTGTGCTGGCTGTGAAAATATTCTCTTGGCATTTCTGTCCCAGATGTTGAGGGTCTGAAGGGAAATAACTTGTGTTGGAATATCTGAAAGGTGGGAGTTACAACTCAGAATCAGAGGTATAGTCTATTTTGATGTTATGGAAAGGTATTTGTGGGTCATTTTCACTGAGATAGGTAACTATCGCTATCCTCAGTCTCTCTTCATCTACCGCAACAACCAATTTATCTTTCTGTATGTAAAGTATGCACTATAGAATGCACTTTTGTGCTGAATAACACATTTCTATTGAAAAATGGGTAGAAGTAAATACACCTGGAATACACTAATAAATATCCAATCCATTTTTGTACACAGGCCCATATATTTCTCTAGTGAGTGATTTACATGAAATAGAATTAAAGTGTCATAAAACAAGTCACAAGAGTTTTGTATGTTTGCTCTTAAACCCTTTCTATTAATGACATTTGAACCTTGCTTCATTTTTATTTAAGAAAAAAGAAGTACATTAAGCATAATTTTTGAACATTTTCTAGTCATGGTATTATTCATTTATTTTTGTGATATCTAAAATAATATTTACATGAGGTCAAAATTCGTCTTTTGATCACAATTGGTATTACAGATAATACACAGTTTGTTTGATGAGTGCACCATGATTCATATTGTATGGCTGAATAAACTACATAAATAAGTTGGTACTGTTCACATTACATGCTGTTTATGGTAAGCAGAAATAATAATTTGATTTTGTAGGAGAATCAAGTCAAATGTTATTGTACTGTCTTCATGTTTCTAGAATGTATTAATAATATTTTTATGTTTACATATAATTTTGTTCTTGTTCTAGAGTTTTGGTAGTTCTGCCATCTATTAGTTATTAGGTATAGCTGTTCATCACTGTTTTAATATGCTGCTATTAAAGGAAGGAGTGGGAATCCTGAGTATGTATGTTTTATGGTTAGCTCAAATAGAAGAGTAATTTCCTAAAGCTTTTCATGATGTATTGTTTTTTTATTATTGTACATTAAATAAATTATAACAACTGTGTTTCTTAATTATTATTATTTTTTTGTAATAGATAAAGATAGATAAAGTTTAATTGCAAACAAACTGAAAGGTTTATTGAGATTGGAAAAGAATAACCCTTCTTAATATTGTTAAGTTGCATTTGAGTTTACTTGGTAAAAAGTTTTGTGAAGTGTGTAAAAAATCTGAGCATGTGTCAGGAAACTTTCTTTTGTAAGAGTACAGCCTAGTAGGTTTTATATTAATCGTGTATACAATGTACCCCAAAGGAAACCCTTAGATATGCAATTCTAATGTACTTCTTGTTCAAAACTTGAAACTTTCTTGGAAACACTTTTCATATTAAAACCAATCAACATATTTTTTGTTGCCTATGCAGTTGCTTATTGATTTACCTTAGGTATCTGTGTATAATGCTTTTATTTTCATAAAAACCGTGAACAGTCAATATTGTCATTTTGATAACTAGTGCTCTGTTATGGTAGTTTGTTTACTAGAATTGTGTTTGCTGGTAAAATTTAAAATCAGCTGGAATGATAATACACAGGAAAATTATGCATAAGCACAAATCAGGTTGTTTCTCTTAGTTTTTTATCTGAAACTTTTGAATTAGTTTCTTGTATGCTTAGGAACACTATTAATTTTGAAACTACTAAGATATTTCTTTATTAAAAAAACTTTCATACACACGTATGTATACCTAAAACACTTTTAACATGATACAATTTATGATTTCTAAAGTTGGTAGTAGAGTAGAACTTAATTTGACCCTAGAATAGCTAGTTAAGATCTTATAATGTTCATTACTACACTTAGATTTCCTATGTTTTCTTGTATTTTATTCAAATTTCTCAATATTCTACTGTTGTTAAAATATAGCTTTTTTTTCCATTTCTGTTTCAGAAATATATTGAAGGATGTTTTTTGCATAACATAACTTTATGTGCTGTATATAAGAAATTGCACGCAAGAAGAAATGTAAATTAATAGTGAGAGCCAATGAAACATTATAAACACTACTTTAACCTGTGGTCCATTCTGCCCAATCTGATTATCATGTTGGTGCACTGTTGACTGACACTGCAATTGCCATTGTAACATGGTTCTTAAAAGATGGAGAGGTCAGTCATTACACTTTCAATAGACCCTCCATTATATGTCACTATCAGCTTCTAATACCATGTTCAAACAGACCAAAGGCATAAAAGTCTTTGGGAGCTGCATTCTAGTTTCTTTGCCCCTCTTCCTCATTGAAAGAGCTGTTGCCTTTTAGATGTAACTGGAAGCTTGTGAGCCTCCCTCATCTTTATATCCTTATTTATTATCCTGTGGTACCAAAAGATATACCCCCACTTTATCATAATGGCCCTCTAGTCAAAGTGTGAGTTCTGTAACTATAATATTTCTTTGCGGTTGAGGACATTAGTCATGATTGACTTGTGGTGTGGTTTCGGAGATGATTGACTTCTCAAATGTTAAGCTGTGCGAGTTTTTCTGTCTTCATTGACAATATTGAAGCTTCCTACTTCGATATGTTTTATCATTTGGTTCTGCATCGCTTAACAGTCTTGTTATACGAACCTCCTTTCTCGGCAATGGCTGTGACATTTTCTTCTAACTCGTAGCTGTATTGCTTGTCGAGTGGTAGGAAAATTGGCCGTAAATCAAAAAGTAGTTACCAAACACGTCCCACGTAGCGCTATGGTTTAGATATGCAAATCGTATCTATAAACCGTGATTAACGCCCTGTGTTATGAAGGAAAATAGGAATCACAGAATTATGATTTTTTTTTCCTGTTCAGACCGTATTTTGAAATATGAAATTTTTACATCCCCGTGCTCTTCCTCTCTCTCAGATTTTGTTCTTCCTCCGTTCTTTGAATGCCTACTTTCTGAAAGTGTCTGTTTTATGAGATTTCTGTAATTGTAGCTTTACTACTTTTGTGAGATCAAGCATGATTAACATATAGAATATTTTTTTTTGGTACCGACGCTAATCGATTCATTCGAGTGAAAATATTTTGTTATGTTAGGCTTGAATGACAATGTGGAAAGTGTGAATAAAACAAGTAATGAAATTCAATTACACGGTGTAGCACGAAATACCCACAACCCAATTATTCAATAATAAGTAATGTTCCCCTCTGTGTTTTTATTGGAAAGATTTTACAGCAATTGAAATAAAAAGTGTAAGTTATTTTATAAGACTTGCTCCTTAAGTTTAAAGATTGTATGATATAAACTTGAACTATAAGCACTATAAGCTTGAACTGGCCATTCTCTTTTAAATCATAACATAGCTAGTGCTACTATTTTTAAGTAACTTTTTCACAGTTAAAATACCCTACATTTGTTCACCTGATTTTGATTACATTTATATGGAAACAAGTTGCCCATCGTATGTATTCACGCTTTAACAGTCTAGTACAGTATTAAGAGTTGCTAACGTTGTCAATCAGGTAAACGCACACCAGCTCAGCCGCTTCGAATTCTGTTGACGACGTTGAATTTAAAAGAACTCGTGCATGTTAAACATTTTGAGCTCGAGACGTTGTCAGCATTATTGTGTTTGGTAATGACATGTCAAAGCCGTGGAAGAGGGTATGGTAGAGAGAAAAAGCGAATGACAAAACTCTTATCAACAGAACAAACTTAATTTCCTTTTGACCTTTTAGCGCTTTAAGCTTCTTTCCTCAGAGTATTTGTTGTCGCTCAGAAACATAGGCAGCTTCCAATCAGAAAGAGTATTTTATTGATTATGTTTCCAAACATAGATCGTGTACGTTCACGACATTTTCGGTATAAATAGATTTTATTTTGCTTTTAGAAAAAAGACAGCAGTGACCATTAATTGAAGCACATTCATAGAGATGGTAGTTATATTTATTCACAAGTATTATATATGCATATATATATATAATACAAACAACCGTAGTTTGACCTCCAGGTTTATTTATTTCCATCATACGAAACCTTTTTTTTTTTTTGCTGTAAAATCATTTTTATAAATCTAGTGTTTTGTGATGCTTCATCAAAGATGTGTTACATACACACACACTTTATTACCCAGTACACAATTGTAACACATCGAGTGTAAACCGTGTAATGCACACACCAAGAAGCATTCTCACGCGAACTCCCTAAGTGAAAATTAACAAAGTGAATGGTTCATCGGCTGATGTGAGCGCTCGTCCCAAATATTCATACTAGAAGTTGACGTGGGTTTGGTTCTTTTGTTTGTTTTAAGTTAAGCACAAAGCTACACAATGGAGTGGCCCGGCATGGCCAGGTGGTTAGGACGCTCGACTCGCAAGCTGAGGGTCGCGGGTTCGAATTCCTTGTCCCACCAAACATGCTCGCCCTTTCAGCCGTGGGGGCGTTATAATGTTACGGTCAATCCCACTATTCGTTGGTAAAAGAGTAGCCCAAGAATTGGTGGTGGGTGGTGATGACCAGCTGCCTTCCCTCTAGTCTTACACTGCTAAATTAGGGACGGCTAGCGCAGATAGCACTCGTGCAGCTTTGCGCGAAATTCAAAAAACAAACAAACAAACAATACAAGGTAGACAAAACACTACCCCTCTTTTTCTTCATAGTTGTCTGGTTGAATGCTAGTGCCATCTATTGAATGCAATGAAAAACTATTTATAAAAGTAGTTTAGATTTTCTTTGTTACATAGCAGCACTATGTTTGCTATATCTACAATGTGTTTATTGGTGAGTCTTCACACAACCCAGTGCTAATTTCTGATATTGTATGAAGTCACATTTTTCTTCGTTCTTATTTTAATGGAGAATTTTTCAAAATGTTTTGTTTATTCTCAGTCTATGTAGTTTTTAGTGAAAACCATTAAGTTGACTTCTTTCTAGCTGCCTTTGTTTCTTTATTGTTCTCTAGAGATAATACACATTCCAAGACCTGTATAGGGTCAAATTCCTGTAATGCTGCATATTATGCAAGAAGGTCAACAACAGCAATGTCCTTTACTTGTAGAGCAGGTGATGTTTAGAAGTTACAGCCTCCCTTATGTTGTATAAGAAAGGCCAGTCACATGGTTAGCACTAGTCATTATGAGTAAATCCCACACTTCCCATTAAGAAAGAAATGTTAAATCTTAACAGTCTACACAGGATCTCAAGCAAATTGGATGACAAAAATATACGAGTTAATCAATTTATGAATCCAGTAGCAGGTGACCATCCACTGACAAATAATTAAAGATTGTTTTCATTTGTATTATAAATCTTGTCCAGACTATTTATTTCTTAGCTTGCACTCGATTACTAGTTAAATTCAGACTTACTTCGTAATAAATCCTGCTGATTCTCCTATTATTAAGCAGACCCACGAAACACTCTTTGCTGTTAGTTGGTAGTGACACATTCGATTATATGATTACTATATGTACAGTAAATTACATAAATAAAACCATTCGATCTTATCAAAAGAAGCAATTTTTGAGTCGTCCTATTTATTTTTGCTGCCCATTCATTAAAAGATACCAGTATGCTGTTTCCAGCACATTCTGCCAGAAAAAAGCACTGAATTTTATGAGTAGTATAGTTAATTAATTGAAGCGAATAAGTGTAATAAAGCATGTACAGAATGCATAAATGTACATGTACAGAAATACTAAGAATTATATATATGTGTGTAACCAAGTGAAAAAATAATGTTGCAGCTGTTTTATGGGGATTTAACTATCTTTGTTTTCAAAGTATATAGCTTTTATGGGAAAATCAACTCTTCTTTCAAAATGAACCTAGACAATGCAACAATTTCGGTAGTTTTATAAGGTATGTTTGGTACACAGACATAGTAATAGCTGTACACTTGTAATGTGTTTATATGGAATTTTGTGAGAAACACCATTTGTAAAACGATATTATTTGGCATTAAATGAACCTTTTGTTATAATAAGTAGCCAGATATGTATGTAAATTATGCTTCATATAAATATGTCGTATGCAGACTTGTACAGTTAAACTAGTGTGTAAATCAAAACTATCATCCCACAATATTAATTTTAGTATTACCAATTTTAATTTTTTTCAAGCACAGTTGGCATGAGCTGAGATAAATGCTATTTAATTAGCCTTAAATTTGATCTTAAATAGACTTCTATGTAAGATGTCACAGACTTGGCATTATCAGGTTAAGCTGATTTTAAGAAATTAAACAATTTCCATTGCTATTTTGTTTGTTTGTTACATAATAAATTTTTAAACATCATAAGAGGGACTCTTTCGGATTGGGATGGTCATGAAGTGGGATGGAGTAACAACTGGAAAAGGTTGTAGAAAATATAGGAGAGTTCTGGAACCTTTTATTTTTCCAGAAAATTTCCAGACACAAAAATGTTTCATGTGTCAATTCTGTCATTGCAGCATAATTAACCTCTAGAATGTCACTTGTACATTCAGAGGTATCTCTACATCCTTTTCAATATGCATGCTTGCAGCCAACTTTATTTTGACCAAGTCTGTTTGATACTGAGTTTACCTAGTGAACAAGCAGAGCTGGCTGACAATTTCTGCATTACATCCATCTTTAAGGAACCATGCCTTCACTTGGCAACCAACATGGCCAAGACAGAGAAGCACTTTTTAGGCAGAATGAAGTTTGTACTACTGGCTGAACTCCGTTTTTTCAATACATTTAAAGGTCGAGCAAGGTCCTGACAGTTCCAGTACCAACTAGAAACTCAATCTCACATCCATATATTGAATTCAAGCTGATTGCTGTGCCTGCCTAAACTGGTGATTAGATCGATCTTAGGTTCCACTAGTTGAATCATTTTAGATGCAGCTTTTTACCAACCTTTCTGCTTCTGTTGTGGCATCAGTTTGAACAATACCTACATCTGATAGTTCTCTGTCACAACGTCAGATTTCTAAAACCAGTAACTGTTGAAGTAGGGGCTCTTTCTTTCATGCTTTTGGTGTTCTTGGGAACTAAATTCATGTTTATTAGTGGTGCAACCATGTCAAATGGTCCTCATAAGCCCTGTTGTTCCACCTGAAACCATGATTCTTTCTTTCAAGCCTTGGGGGCTGTTCTGGACCTCAAGGTTTCTTTGAAGCAGAATCCACAGTTGCTGCTAGTCTGGTTTCTTTATCTTCTACTGTGTTGACCACTTTGAACCATGTTACTACAGAAACTGCCACCATCAGAGACATGATGTTCTTTAGATCCATGTGGTACACAATTGATTTGTTTGATAAACCTTCTAGTGGGTGTTTCATCACAAACACCAGAAGACATGCTTGGGAATGCCTTTCTCATGCAAACTCCCTAGAGCTTTTGCATAAATGGCATAGATTTCTTAGAACCCTTGCCTTTTAAACTTTGAACTTGGTTCTTATGATTACTCAAAGGTCAAATATGCATACATCTCAGTGACAACCTTGTTCAGTGTTTGAACAAAATCTAGTAAAAATTGCAAGAAAAACAAATAGAAATGAATTATATATACATATGTGGTTTATTACGTGGAGCAGATTAAAATAATAAAAAACATAGAACTTGTAGTTCTAAGAAAATCAGCAACCTGACGTCATGTATACATACATGTTTCACTTTATTTTTAGTATTATTCATCCTTTGGTTTAATATTTGTACTAATCATGTGTATATATTTTTTACTATAAGTTTGATTTGAATGAATTAAGGAACCTCAAATTTCTTAGTTACTAATTAAATATCTTTCATGATGTATTATATGGTAGAAATAATTCACACAAATTTAAAACAGTATTTCTATTGTTATAGTCATGACAATAGTTTTACAGAATTGATGAGAAGTTGAATTGATTTAGAGACACGTACATGGATATTTGTGAAAAACAATTCAAATTCTAGGGTAAGAACAGTATTTTTCTCAGATTTTGTGCTGTACAATTTATGTTTTAATACTAAATGTTATTTTTATTTTTTTCAGTTAGAAAAAAGTCTTAAGACATATCAAGAACTGATTACTATGCCTGTGTTACACAATGGTGCTACTGGACAAAATGAACTAGAACAGCTTCGAATGAAAGCTAATAAGATCACGGATGAAGTAAGTTATAAGTTTATAACATACTCACTACTCATTGCTGAATTTTGCAGATATCAGTCATTTACTGCATCTAGCCCTTCTGCCACCCCAACCTGGCCTCCTGGTGTATTCTCCTGTAGCCTGATATCTGTGCTACAATCTGTTGACCACCAATTGTGACACTCCCATGACCTGTTGCAATGTGATGGCTCTGCAAACTTCAGTTTCAGTTAATTTGTTTCTAACATATTGCACACGCTTTGAAAAAATCAGTACCAGTCTAAAATCCATAAACGAAGCATTGGCTCAACAGTAGACATTCTTCCTAATCATTCAAAATCAGCTTTTTACTTTGCAGAATTTGGCTTCTTTCTCATAAAGGCTTATTATATAAAGAATCACTGATGCATAAATTTCGAAACCCTATGTAGGATTAGTGTAATCCTTTAAAATAAACATGCTATATTTGAAAAAATTATAACCTACAAATATACAAATTTAAACAACCTTATTATCCTTTAATTGTTGTCAGTGCCTAACCATGGGACTTTTTATTCCTGCATTATATAACTGAGAATGCATATAATGTGCATATGTAGGAATGCACATTATCTTAGTTTCAATTTCAAGCCTGCGTCTTTAGTGCTTTGAAATGCTATTCACAGGGCTTAGCAACAGCCTGAAATGTTTGTATACAAAGAATAGTGTTCATTCATATAGATGAGATATCTCTACCAATGCAATTGTATTAATTTATATGTGGTAGTGGAAATGCATGAATGTGGATTATCACATCCACCTGCTCAAAGTCCACAGAGAACATTGGTACTTTTTATTTCTTTCTGACGATTGGAACTGAACATGATCAAGCACTTTCTAAAGGTTGAATTATCTCCTATTTCAAATTCTGCTCAATTTCAGCTTCCTAAGGAACCTTTTATTAGACCTATATCACATATATATATATATGTGTGTGTGTGTGATTGATGGCCAGTCCAATTGTTCACCTGATCCTACAAACACATCCACTAACTTTTTGAGCAATTCACTGAGTTCATGTGTCTCTCTTGAGTGTAGATTGTTATTGAAATCTCAACTCTTGGCTTTATTTACTCTTGAAGCTTTATGCTTATTTGAGGATTCAGTACAGTAGTGACAATGTAAGTTTCTCATTATAATTTATGTCTGGAATATCATACTTATGACCATTCCAACTGGAAGCTGAATGTCAGTGTTAGAGACTAACATTGGTGCAACACCAGTGCTCAGACAGATACATCTTTAAGTAACTGCAGCCGGGCCCAGCCTAAGGCCAAATGAAAGTCTGCAGTTTTCTAAGTTTTGTATCATATTACCAGCTACTTTTAATTAATTTATCCAAGCTAGCCACAGCAATGTTGGCACTGGCCAAAGCTAATGAATGCTTTGTATATACACAAAAATGTGCACATGAATTCTAGTTCTTGTACCATGTTTTAGTCAAAGCACTGGTTTGGGCTTATTCTAGCCAGGACTGACCACTTATTCAGACACCAACGATACTGGAATTGGAGTGGTTTTGTTATGGGGAGATGTAATGAAGTACTTAATTACATATGTGAGCCATATGTTTATGCTCCTTAATGCCAATAGTGTATGACAAAGAAGGAAATGCTTGCTCTTGTAGTATTTGTCTAACATTACTAACACTACTTTCATGGTAGGAAATTCATCATTCAAGTGGACCATGCATCACTTAAATGGTGGATAAATAGACATTGGATAATGATGTTGCAAGAGAACAACTGCAACATAAGACACTGCCCAAGTCAGTCGTAAAGAAATGTCAACAAATTATTGTTTCAGCTAATGAAATCTTGTCCACTCATAAAATTCAGATCCAGGATATCAAGCAGCAGTGATGATAAGCCATACAAATAGTATCAATTCTGCTTTAGAAGAAATACCACAAATGACTAGTCACGAATTTTAGTAAGAGCAACTGAAGAACCCAAACCAAATTTGTATGTTACTTGAACGGCAAGGTGAAGTGCAACCACCATAAAGTTGCAAATATACTATTGTTACGTAACATCTGGCACTTGAATAATTGATTGTGAGTTTAAGGTGGCATGTTATATCATCATTATAAACCACACAGACTTGGTAAACAACCAGTAATGCAACTAGTGTTCCACAAAGCTCTAAGACAGGTGATACTTTATATTTTGAATAATGCAAGGACAAGATGGCACAAGGCCACAATTTAGGTGGGTGCCTCAAGTCTAGTGGTGAGCAAAAGATTTAACACATAGAGGGTAGTACAAAATCAAGCAAAGCTAATATGTGGGTGGAGGTTAGGTATCATATCAGATGATTAAGATTATATTCCTATGTAATGATGAAAGAAGTTTACATATAATACAATTTTAATTTGTAAATTAAGATCCAAATGGAGGAAACTAGTTCATCAACTGATTTGCTGCTGGTCATTATTACTGTGTGACAAGTGTATCATCCTGTTTGGAATGTTTCCTAGAAAAGGTCCAGCCATGATGTTTAACCTTACAATGCCTGCCAATATTCTGACTTATCCCAGGTCGATCCGACTTGGAATGTCAATCCTGGTTTGCAATATTAAGCCATGATTCTTCACAACTGGTTCACTTGCTTCATGACCAGTGAGACAGTATATTAAATAGCCATACTGCTGCAATGGATCACAAGTGCTTGCTCCTGATGCCAACAACACACAGAGTGGGCATGAATGATGCCAAGTCTAGTAGCAAAACCCAATCTGAGCATAGTCAGGCTGCGCAACTTAGTACTGAGATGTCTTGAATACAGGAGCATTCAATGTGCCTATCACCTCCAGTTTGATGCTGCCAACCGTACTGAAGGGTACTGCTCCAAAAGGACAACATTGGCACCCATGTAATGTGTAAGGGTGCTAGACCACTATGGCATGTTGGGGTAATATTTACTATAATTAACGCTAAGAAGTCTACAAGATCTTGGATCTAAAAGTTTATTTCCAAACATACAGCACCCCTCTAAATCCAGGAAAGCTATTAGAGACATCTTGACCAACCCAATCAACACCACAGCATCAGTCTCAACCAACCAGCAACCCTTGAGAAGCATACTACTTGCTGTTCCATACCAATCAGACTCAGCATACACACAGAAATTAAAGTTGTAGTAAATCCACAGCCAGTCTTTGGCTATAATATGGGTTGGACTAAGACATGAACTTTCTGCCAATGAAAAGGGGCTCCCAATGATGAACACCAGCAGATGCAAATAAACTGGTGCCTTTTGAAGTGCAGTTAAACATTGTATGGATAAACATAGATCTGCATTTTGTTACTTATTTAATTTTTTGGTTGTTGTTGTTTACACTGGTCCAAAATTTGATATAATTTGAAATTTAAGTTCCATATTTTGTTCTGTATCTGATTTCAAGTAACTGCCATATTTCTGGTGTATTTTTTACAATATTAATTGACTATACTTCTTTCTTCTTTCATTAACTTTATGTTATCTCGCTTAGTTTTGTAGGAAATGATTTATTCCACACTTTGTTAAAGTTTTTGAGTTTGTTCTTGGACCTCAGTTAGTGATCGTTATAATTTTGTACCAAGTTTGTTTAGAAAAACGTCTAGCTGCTACTTTATTTTACTTGGTTTCATTTATGTGAATTTTCTTATGTTCAAGTTCAATTTTGTTTCATAGTTTTAATTTCATTCGTATTAAGTTTAAACTTGTTTTTATGTTTCATGTAAAACTAATTGATCAGAATATTTGTATTTTCAGTTTTATGCTTCATGTTATTACATGCTTTGAATTTTATTTAACTTGCTTTTTATTCATTTTCATCATATTTAATCTGAATTTCATCATAATTTGATTTAAATAGTGTATGAAGTTTTATTTTGGTTTCATTCAATTTAGTATTTTACTTTCAGTTTAATGTTTTTTTTTATTTATGTCGATTAAAACATTCTGCAAGTCCAATACTACTGATTTTATAATTTCATTCAATCCTGTATTTAGTTTAATTCTATAACCAGTTTTATTTATCTTATGATTTAGTTTAAGATTTTTTTAGTGCTATAAATACATATAGGTGTCTCTGTGTTTTTATCATTTTAGTTTATGTCATTTAAACTTGATGTTGAGATTATCAAGTTGTGGAACCTATTTATTTGAACAAAGTTATCCTTTGTTATACTTAAGTAACTATCATGGCACTGTGTGTGTGTGTGTGGTGTGACATGATTACTGGAAGTTAAAACCTTGTCAGTTAAATTCTTGTTTGTTTGTTATGAATTTCGCACAAAGCTACACGAGGGCTATCTGCACTAGCCATCCCTAATTTAGCAGTGTAAGACT
>NW_013665908.1:650608-652699 GCF_000517525.1 Limulus polyphemus
AAACTCCGATAACCTTTAATTAGTCATCTTTGAAAACTCCTCTCGGTATATGCAGTAGTTAGTGTTATTAGCGTCCTGAGAGCAACGCATACATTGTGACACGCTGCTACTAAGCCCTCCCCCCCTTTTTTTTTGTAAATAAAGCGCAGTGTTACAAGAGCATCAGATATCTCTGCAAGAATTGCAGATACACTAGGAAGTGTAGCCGCTAAATTAATTCCGTCTACATTTGACTTAGTCTAATTAGCGTTGGAGAGTGCTAAAACTAAGTCCATGCACGATTTTATTAGTTTAAAATGTATTCTACATTTTGAATTGCTTTAAAATTACGAGGGAATCTAAACATTCACATGTAATAACAGATCAA
This sequence comes from Limulus polyphemus, assembly GCF_000517525.1. Classification (NCBI taxonomy): domain Eukaryota; kingdom Metazoa; phylum Arthropoda; class Merostomata; order Xiphosura; family Limulidae; genus Limulus; species Limulus polyphemus. Next base: position 650,976 of record NW_013665908.1, read on the forward strand.
CTTAATTAAAGCGCAGTCCACTACAATGTAAAAAATAACAACAAACTTTTCAGCCGTTGTTGTGCGGCAGTAATTGGCTAACCCTCAGGCGCTTCTTTAGTCTCACTCGAGTGACCGATAATTCTGGAACAATTGATAATTCCTCTGTCAGTTGTATTGAAGAAGGGTGTGCCGTATGTGCCAATATGAATTTTTCAAAGTTGAGCTTTCAGTTGCTTGCTGTCTAGACGTATTTATATACAAGAACATCATGTTAAACTAGTAAAGAAACTTTAAACCTGGATAATGTTAGCTCATCTACTTCAGACCATACTGCACTATTCATTGTAGTTTTCTTTAATGCTGCCAAAATACTTTTCATTTGGCATGTTATCGCATTTTTATTTTAAATTGTATCTAATGTTGGAAAGAGGCTTGAAAGTGAAACTGACAATGGACTTCAAAATAGCCCATTTGTAAGCTGACAGTGCAAAAACAGTAGACGTATACATTATTCTAAGAAAAACCGAAAAAAATTGACAAGTTACAAGAATTGTCAGTATCAAAAAGTGCAAAGTTCAAAGAATGACAGCCACAAAGAACGAAAAATGTCATTTTTTTAAATTTAAACAATCTAGGTTACACACTAATGTTGGCCTCATATTTGCTCCTTTTTTGTACCCCTAACCTCGGCAATCTTCGAATGATATTCTATGTCTCGTGAGTCCTCAAGAATGTCTTTTGATCAGTGGCAAGAGTTAGTGTTTGGGAGGAGCAAACGTGAGCGTCAACGGCGTGGAGTCCAGGGGAGACGCCCCCGGAAGCTCTGCGCTTTTGTATCATTTGTAGTAGAGAAATGCGCCTAAAATGCTAAACTTTCAAGAGTGGGGTTCGAATATATATTTCACATTGCAAGAAATAATACTAATAAACCACCTGTTTGTGGGCTAAAATCATCATGACATTTTTTTTACTTTCATTTGGGCTGCCATGGTCCCTTTTTGTCCTCCGGTGATGTTAAACTAGTCAGCGCTTGGATTTTGTCTGATAGATGGAATATCCCCAATGTATTTGGGTGCTATGACCACAGACATTATCCGTTATGACTTAATGTTGACAACTGAGACTGATAATTGAAAAAAAATTGTTTAACTTTAGTTTTGTTATAGTGTTTGTTATATATACACACACACACACTAATATCCTTTTCGGTACAAGAAATAAATCATTGGAACCCCAGACGGAAGAGTTCTGTGAAAGAACAGAGCATTAAGGTTTGTCATTTTTTTCTGTACGCTTGTGTTTATGTAGTTAATCAAAATTTAGTTATTTCAACGAATTTTCATCTAAGTAAGTTTTAGTTTTGATCAGTCAATACTGCGAAATAGTCATAATTAATATTGAGACATTTTAAATATGGTTTTAAACAGGCGATTTGTTTGGTCGCCATTTTGTTTCATCACGATACCTACTATTAAGTACTACCATACTTAATGATACCAAAAAGAAAGGAGCATATTATGTATGTCACAGCGAGTCCTTCAACCATAAAAACATGTATGTGAGTGTTGTCACAAAAGAAAACGAGAGTTGTAAGTTTCAATTACAGTAAAAACAAAGATATCATGTTTTGTTTACGATGCTAAGAATAAAAACAAATGAAAAATATATTAGTCTACAATATTGCTTTTGATCAAGGTTAACTACTCGCAGTGGAAACGGATATGCACGTGCACTGCAGCCAC